>NW_012267234.1:2521240-2686312 GCF_000151885.1 Dipodomys ordii
CCATTCATCTACTGAGGGGCATCTGGGTTGGTTCCATATCTTAGCTATGGTAAATAATGCTGCAATAAACATAGTTGTGCTGGTAGCTTTAGTGTGATCTTGTTTGTAAACATTTGGGTAAATGCCCAAAAGTGGGATTTATTTTATTCAAAATAAAACTGTGGGAACTAGTCCTGCGTGGCTCAAGCAGTAGAGTGCTAGCCTAGAGCTGAAGAGCTCAGAGACAGCATCCAGGCTCAGAGTACAAGCCCCCAACTGCCAAAAATTATACATACATATATAAATTTTCTGAAGACAAATTGTAAATAAGCAGATAGCTCCCTCAAATTCTCTCCATTTAGATCTCTGTGGTCTGTGGATTTGTACTCTACTATTCAATGGTTTTGCCTGTTGTGATATACAGCACTACTAAAATTAGACCAACTTGAAGAATGGTTGTCTCTTTGTACAAGTGGACTGTGTGTCATCAAAAAGCATCAAGTTTGAGTTCCCAGAGTTATGAAAAAATACCCTCTGTCAATTTCAATATCATGCTGGAAATAAAACGTGCTATGGAGGAGGATCGAGAGAAGGGCTCAGGTCAAGGAAGAGATGGAGTAAGTTTGTAAATGAAGTCTCTAGTGAAGATCTCATTAGCAAGCTACTCAGACTTTAAGGTGTCACACCACTGGATTAAGGGATCCTCCCTGTATGATACTAAACACAGCCATTGAAGAATAAAGAGAACTATTCTGAGTGGTTAAAAGGAAGAAGGATTCCATAATGAGAGAGAACTATGCAAAAGGAGTAATTTAACATCGTCATGGAAGAATTAACTATCACGAATTCATTTCTTATCCCCCTACTACATATGCTAGCACTAATACCATGAGTGTGATTAATTTTTACACCTCTGCTGAGATTCACTAATCCTGTACTGCGCTGGTATTTTCAAGTTAGGTTTCTTAGCAGGGGAAAAAAAGATTTTGGCTCAGTTGCTAAATTCATATCATTTTACATTAAGAAGAGTGTAAATTATTCAACTGTCTTTAGTGCACCTGTCAGAAGAACGAGAAAGACTTGAAATTTACATGTGCATAATAGAGCAAGAGTGGTAGGTAGGAAGACAAGGTTTGTGACCTCTTCATTCTCTCGGCATGGGATAGCTGCACAGAGCTAGTAGTTCCCATTATGAGACAAAAATGAATCCCATATTGATCTCTAATCTTTCCTGAGCATCCTTTGGAAAAAAAGTTACTTATTCACAGAGGAAATACCAATCACTTCAGAGTTCTAATGATTTGTTTCAGATGAAAAATGAGTCTGGAGTTAAATTATATTGAGCTCTGGAGCAATATGCTTGTTTTATTTTTTCCTGTTTCTCAGCCACTTTGAATTATGTTATTTAAAACCCTATTACCACTCATTTTTACATAAAACCTATGACATCTTATTATATGAAGCAGTTCCATATAGTATAAACATGATTTCTGTATCTGTTGTCTCTATTTTTTCCCTAAGAACTTGTATATTTTTAAAATGGCAATAGTTTTGTTATCAATATATATTTCTCTTGTCCACATCCCCCAGGTGTATGTCATAAGATGATACTAGGCACGTAGTGGGCTAAAACTCAGTGTTTGTTTAGTGAAAGATTGAAAAATCCTGTTCATAGGAAAAACAGGCATTCTTCCATTCATTCTTTTGTCTTCATTGAGTCCAATTGTATTTATTCTTCAGTGTGAGCCAATTCAACCCCCTTCTGGAAGAAGACAGATTATAAATGATAAATTAATGAAAATTACCATTTTCTCTGGAATCAGGCTCCTATAGAACACCAAATGTTTTATGTTTCCAGCCATCTCTATAATCCCTAGAATTACTAATAATTGGACATTTGCACTCAACATTTGCTTATTAATGTGACAAAGATTAAAAATAAGCTTTCAGTCAGCCACTAATGTCAACTGTCGCATCTGACTGTAAGTTTCCTTTGGTTCCCATTAAACTTTTGAACTTTTGGTAAAAACAAAAAGTCAAACATGGAAACTTGTGAGTATAATATGAACACATATTTTTAATTTATGACTGAGAAATTGAAACTGACTGCAATTTACATTAGACTATGTTCAATTTTCTTACTAGCTAATTCATCAAAATGCAGATATGTTTTCAAAACACTGACTAATTTTTAAATTCACATTAAGTCTGCAGAGACATTTAATCCATATGCCTCTTACTGTAACTCATCATTTTGTAGGCGAGAACAGGTCTAAGTTCAAGACTATTTTTTGACTAAGACACTTTGAGTGTTTTTAATTAACATTTAAAACTTTTTTTAAGGCAGGGAATTATGTTTGACAAAGTTAAGGCCAAACACCAAAAGGTTAGTGTTTTGTCTAGAACTCAGCATACATGAATCTTAAATGAATTTTAAACTTGGTTAAAATAAGCTGTCTCAACCTTTGAGAAAACTGATGGAGAATAAAAGGTTTGCTTATGAACTAGGCATGGTGCACTTGTGATCCTAACTTCTCAGGAGGCTGAGAATTGAGGATCCTGGTTCAAAACCAGCCTGGACAGGAAAGTCAGTGAGACTCTTGTCTCCATCTGGTCATCAAAAAGACACAAGTAGAGATGTGGCTCAAATGAAACAATGCTAGCCTGGAGCACAAAACCTCAGGGAGAGCACACGGGCCTAGAGTTCAAGCCCAATGACTGGCAAATACATACATACATATGCGTGTGTGTGGGCACGTGCACACAAACACAAACACACACACACAGTTTGCTCATGAGTTAGTAGTTTATAACACCCAGGGATCAAGGAAAGGTACATAGGAAGACAGTGATTTGCTTAAAAGATACAAATTTTCTATCCCTACAATAGACTATTCAAACCGGAATAATTTCCTTAATGTTGCTGAGGAATTTTGTAATCTTAGCCCAAGATTTTTTTTTTAACTTAGGATTAAATTTAAAATGTGTCCTTGAAGTTGTTTAGCTCGAACAATTTTAGACACTATCTCTTCAAAGGCACATATATGTGTTTATTGTAAGGTATATTAAATAGGTAGGTTTCGTTAGGTAGCTGATGAAAAGAACACCACATGCTATTTAGGCAGGAAAAGAAGTTTATTTACTGAGCTGCTGCCCCCGCCATGCATGGTGGAGAGGCCTGGCTAAAAAAGGAAGGGTAAACCCAACCCTGGGTCAGGACTTATCTAGGCAAAGGACAGGAAGAGATGAGGCCAGGTGGGGGAAAGGTGTGACCACACTGGATCAGACATGACCTCAGAGTCTGGAACCCTCCTAAGGTCAGATGGGAGACATGTGACCAGAGGTGGCCCACGATGTGACCTAGCAGGAAGGGAAGGTGACTGCTTCCAGGTCTGCCAGTTACCTAGGTAACAGATACTGGGCAAAAACTTAGCCAAGAGGTAGCGAGGTGTTGTGTGCAGACTTTACATTTATATGTATGTTTGAGAGAGAAAAAAGAAAGAGACGAGAACAAAAACAGGAAGAATAAGTGAAAAAATGAGCCTTCTTTGATCATGCATTATATTGGGGATTGTTGATGAGATATGGTCTGATAATATACTGACAATGTGAAATATTAAGGTCTGAAAGTGTATTCGGGTTGCTGATCATAAAGAGTAAAAAGCAAATGTTGAGGAAATATGAGAAGCATAAGAAAGAGAGTAGGTATAAAGATACAGGAGAATCTAGAAGAGACTCAGAACTTAACAAAAAGTAGTTGTACAAAGCAGTTGCCATTTCACAAAACTGTTTATGAATACAGTGCATCTTGATCAATGTCACCCCTTCCAACCTTCTCACAGAGAATCTGAACTCTGGCAAGCAGAACTGTATTGAAGACCTTCTGATCTCCAGCTCCTAGGATATACCCTTTGATTCCTGTTTCCACTTGCTTGGGTAGTGCCCTCAGACACGGAGTCAAAGTTAGCAGGATGACAAGTAATATATAAACAACAATGATGATGATGTGTAACCTTCTGAGGCTACCTCATGAAAACTGTCATGGCTGGCTCCAGGGTCTTTGAGTTGTCCTTTTTGAAGGAACACCAGGTGCCATGAGGATGAATACTCAAGCAACGGCAAGTGGACCAACATTAAAACTCTGATCACGAGTACTTGGGCCTCACCAGTTCTGTGAGCCATCTTAAATATAGAAACTCACATCCATGACAATCATAGTTGACTTCAGTCAGAGCATCAACTGTCACCACATGCAAGGTCTCAAAAGAACCCACCAACTGAACTCCAGGAAGCCATGATAGATAACCAACGTACATGCTTTTTTTAAGATATCAAGCAGCAGGAAATAGGTTATATAACTACATAGATAAAGGAAACTGCACAATGGATTGATGCATGAGCAAATAGACTAATGAAAGCAAACATCAAATATAGAGTAGCAGGTATTTTAAAGTTTTCTTAGGAGGCTTTGCCTCTTTCTACTTTTTTAATAAGTTTTTTTATTGTGAAAATACTGTACAGAGGGTTACAGTTACATGAGCAAGGTAATGAGTACATTTTTTTTATCAAGAATTGTTGCCTCTGCCTTTGTTTTTCCCCTACCATCCCTTCCCTCCCACCGCCTCAACTACACCCCCCCCAGCCTCCACCCCCTACCCACCTGCCAAAATTGTACAGTTCAATTTTCAACATAGCATCTTGTACATCTCATTGTTGCAATGGTCAACCTGTATCCCTATTTAAACAATTTGGGTTTTTTCCCCCCAAATTATACCAACATCAAATACAGTGAAAACAGAGGTTATACTGTGGAGGAGGGGCATACAAAGCAACAAAAAAATCACATGGCCCCTTACAAATATGTTAGAAACAATAGCAAGAAAGGAAAAACCACTTGTGACCCTATCTTGGGGCTCATTTCGCTTAACATCATCTTACCTGACGTTTTCTGCTTGTCTCAGACATATACTAGTTATTGCAAATAAGGGAAACCATGAGACCTATGTTTCTTTGGGCCTGGCTTACTTCACTTAATGGTGAAAAATGGTCTAGATTTAGGAAATTTACAATTGAATAAAGGTTGAGCCTTTTATGAAAAAAATATTAGTGGTGTTTGAACTAGGATTATATGCTTTCTAGGCAGGTGCTCTATTACTTGAGTCTTCCAGTCCTCCTTTTTAAAAATTATTTTGGGGCTGGGAAGTACTTGCCTTGCATGCATGAGGCCCTGGGTTTGATTCCTCAGCACCACATAAGCAGAAAGAGCCGGAAGTAGCACTGTGGCTTAAGTGGTAGAGCGCTAGCCTTGAGCTGAAGAGCTGAGGGGCAGCGCCCAGGCCCAGAGTTCAAGCTCCAGGACTGACAAAAAAAAAAAAAAAAAAAAAAAAAAGCATTTTAAATGCTAACAGACAACCAATGCGGTAGTTATTGGTGAAAGTCTTCAGCTGACTTTTTATAAAGGAAATAATAAGGAACTGAAATAGAGAAAATAGGGCTGGGAGATAATTCGGAGACTGTAGGAAAAATGCTCAGAGATTTGAGCTCTACCAGTTGATCTGTGCTGCCAGATATTTTCATTTTAGTTATGTTTTCGTGAATAGGATTTTAGGTTTTCGACAAGCTTCAACAGTGTTCCTCCTATTTACGCCTGCTGTGATTCTGGAACCATCATACTAATTAGATGAAAGGATGTCTTGATCACTTTTTTGGCTGAGTGAGCCTGGAATTTTGTAACTCCTGATTTCTACCTCATGAGTAGCTGATATTATTAAGAGAATGAACCCCCATGCCCTGTGAGGCCACAATTTTTGGTGATTGTTTATAGAGATCTCTTCCCTTGTGATAAATAGCAATATTGATGCATATTTTAAGTATATTTGTTCACTGAAGAACACTGAGGTGAATCACTTGTGCAAACACATGGGAAAGGAATTCCAATCTAGAAATTCGACAACGTTCATAGAATTTAATATCTCCAAGATATTGGTGTACATTTGGAAGGTTGTGAGGTGAGGGCAGGATAATACATAACACGAATGAAATATAATTGGCCCAAGAGGTGGAAGTTCTTCAAAACAGTGATGTTCTGAGTTATATGCCTCACTACAATCAGGAAAATGATTTTTTTTCACCTAAGTTGTCAGCTCAGAATTCCAAAAGAGTCCATGCTAAGTAGAAAGTTTAATCATTTTTTTCTTGTTTAAGGGACTCTAATTGTGCTGAAGTATGTGCAGATACAATTTGACAAAATGTAATAATGTAGGTAACATTCAGAAAAAGAATACATTAATTTTGGATTTGTAATTTGCTACAATTCAAACAGCCCTGTTACTTTAATACTGAATATTCAATTTGAATTTTGCAATTTTTTTCTAAAAGCATTGCATGTCAACTCAAATTCAGTAATTTGCATTTTTTTAAAAAATGTATTTCTCATCAATGTAAAGTACTGTTTGTCACCTGGCAGGTAATAATTTCCTATCCAAATTCTTAGTTCTGGTGAATATTTCCCTCTCAAAGAATATATTAAATCAAAAGAACACAACATTTTATGCTAATGCAATCTTTGTAAAGGCTGAGATAAAATTTTAAGTACTGATAATTACAAAAACCTTGCACAAGGATTCTAGAAATATCAGTTTCTCTTAATCCTTGGAATGCTGTTCTGTAAAACAACAACAACAATAGATTTTATATATTCAAAAGACAAATTTAAAATCCTAAAAAGGAGTTTCCCTCCCACCCCACCCACAGAAAAGAACTATGAACTGTGTTTCATGTTAGGTATTTACAAGAGTCATTAAATTATATCACATAAGTTTTGATCTTTGGAACTAGCATTTTAATTTTCAAAATCTAAATGTTGCATATATACATTCAATGTCTTCGTTCAAAAATTTCAGGAAGGCTGTTAGTTTGCATTTATATGGTTTGAAGAGCTTGCTACCAGTTGAGGATTCTAAGAAGAAGAAATATCTTTTCAGCTGTTTGTTGGTATATGTTAAAGATTTGGGAGAATGAGTTTAAAGGAGGCAACACATTGTTGTTGTTGTTTATTGTTCCAGAAGTTTCAGTCTATGGTTGGGTAACTTGGTTGTTTCTGGATTGAGGAGAGAAAAAAACATTATGGTAGTAGGGACATACAGTAGAGTAGCCTGGTTAATTTATGACAGCCAGAATAAAGAGCTGAGAGAGGAAAGGACTAGGGACTAGATACACTTCAAAGTGGCCCCCAGTAACCCACTACCTCTAACCAGTCCCACCTTCCAAAGTCCCCACCACCTTCCAAAATGATGCCAGTAGGTGGAAACCAAGCTCTCAATACCTACCTAAGCCTGTAAGGGACTTTGTGTATCCAAACCATAAGAGTGAATTACAGGAGAAAAACAATAATGGAAGAGAAAAATAACAAATAAAAGGAGCATTCTTTGCTCTGTGCTCTGATATTGGGAATTTATTCAGAAGGCAAAAGAAATCTCTGGGAATATTTTTATTCTGGTCTTAAATAGACTTCAGAAAGACTTCAACAAAAGCTAGCTTATGGTTTTAAAGCAAGACTCTTCAGTTGTGTTTGCTGTGCTGATGTTGTCTTAACTCTACATTTTTGAAAGAGAAATTCAATACTGTCATACTCACCAAGGTGGCTGACACGTCAACCTTTGAGAGCAAAATCCTTAATTAAGGCTCAGATCAGCCACAGGGAAGCAGCAGTCGTTCCCATATTGATCTGATAAACTGCTTAGGAGAGTGAAATGCCATTGTCTCTTGTTTATTTTCCTTACACAGTCAGAAGTTGAATTTCCACAGTTTGGGCTTCAGCAAAATAAACCAATGATGTTCTGCCCGGTACATTGACTACTCAGTCAACCTCCATTCACTCTTTACTTCTGAGAGTTGAATAAGGCAACAACCACTTATCAAAGGACTTTCAGATTCAGCATCTTTTCCTTGGTCAAGGTCTCTTGAGACCTTGGTCGGAGAACACCTGGCATGAAAGTGCTCTTGAGGACAATATAGGAGGCAGACAATCAAAGTCCTGACACCAGCACTTGAGGAAGGATGCCATGTTGAAGAAATTGACTTAGGTGAAAAAGAAAGGATTTTCCCTATTTGCACACATTTCTCCTGTTTTTTAAGTTATTCTTATTCTATAGCAAATACTAGACCACACCAGGCACTTTTTGCGTTTGTGAAGGAGTCAGGAAAATGTTTTTTATACAGCCAACTAATCACTGTGCTTCTGACCAAATTGAAAGTAGTTTAAATTGAGTTGAAGGTTCTTTTTCTACATGAGTATAGGCATGGACTTTCTTTGTATTTATTAGTTTAATATTAACAAAAACTAAGGAATAGTGCTGGGCATTCATGACACACACGTGTAATCCTACCTACTTAAAAGTCTGACAAACCAGATCTTGGTTTGAAGTCAGCCCTGCCAAGCCCAACCATGAGACTCCTTAGCAAGATGCTGGAATTGGAGGTGTGCCTCAAGTGGTAGAGAGCTCTCCTGGAGAGAAAAAGTCAAGTCCAAGCTTCAGTACAGCCATCCTCCCTCAAAAATATTAAGGAATGGTTATTCATATTCATACAATTATCATATAAATAAATAACAAGTAGTGTTTATCATTGATTTTCAGCTTTGTAAACAGAAATGAGGCCAATATGCAATTCAGCCCTTAAGGAAGATCTAGGGAATTCTGCCTGATCTCGGTTCTTACCTATTTCCTGTCCTATACTCTTTCAGCCTTCTGCCCATCTCTCAGTGTGTGCTTCCAGCCTGATCTCACAAGGGATGTATAGTTTATAAGTCATGCTCAGTATGTCTTGGCTTCTATTCCAACATCTATCAATCATTGGTTCAGGAGCTTAAACACTTTTGACTCTTCATGTGTTAGCTCTAGTAACCCAAGAGGACTAAACTGAAAACTTTGGTGAGAGATAGTTTCATAGAGCTGGAATTGACTGGATTTGGATGAAAGGAGTATCCTAGCACTAATGTCCTTCGAATGACTGTCTGAGTCTTTCTCTGAATGAGTTTGGCTTCTCCCTCTATTCAGTTCTGTGATTTTTCCCAATAAATCTCTAAGAAATTTCCTGAAGATATATCATACTCTAAGTCTGTTTCTGAGGAATAAGATGATGGAGACTGTGACTGTGATTCATGAGTCCCAGGAAGAAAGGTATGGAATGAGATTTTTATTTTATTTTTCTTTTTTGTCGGTTGTGGGGCTTGAACTCTGGACCTGGATGCTGTCCTTCAGCTCTTCAGCTCAAGGCTAGCCCTCTACCATGAGAGCCACAGCACCACGTCTGGCTTTTTCTGCTTATATGGTGCTGAGGAATTAAACCCAGGGCCTCATGCATGCAAGGAAAGCACTTTTCCACTGAACCACCTTGCTAGCTACGAGATTTTATTTTTATCAGGCTCGAATACATGTGTCCTAAGATTTACCATTTTAATCATGGGCATCTAGTCTTATATGATCATCATTGTTCCGTTTGTTTACATATAATTAATTGCCCTAAGTACAAACTTCCTCTTTCACTGTGTCTCTAATAACAATCAACTGGCTCGAGTCCTTTTGGTGTACACAGATGGTAACCATGAGTATAGGTAATGTGAAGTTCTTCTAGTGTCCTAGGCCCTTGAATGCCCAAGACCTTAGAACTGAACTGGTTTACAACTTCAAGCTCTGAGAGAAACACTTACTGCTTGGAAGCCAGAGACATAGGGTTCCAGGTATTCAGGTTAGAGGTTCCAGGGGTTGATCACCAGTTGTTCAATCACTTGGCAGCCATTGCAATTCTTGGCTTCCAGCAGTTACTGAGCAGTGGCAGAGGAGAGCAGCAAGCATCTCAGACAGCACCCTCCAGTGAAGTGTTACAGTTCTAGTGAAGACACTGAGACCTACAGCAAGACACATTGCAGCTCAGGTCTAGCATGTCAAGGCTCCCCGCCCTTGACCAAGTTCATGTTAAAGTTCTCTACCCTGGGATCTCTTTCCTTGGTTCTTAAGGCTTGACAGTTGGCAGGAACTCTACCATCAACACAGTCACAGATTTTCCTCTTGTCTGTCTCCTGAGAGCTTCTAGTTCTTTATCCTGGCTCTTCTGCCCCCTTCCTTTCTTTCAGCAACCCTCACTGTCTCTGCCACTACTGCTTCTCTTCATTTCCAACCCAAAACTCTCCGGAAGTCTCCATCCCTCTTCCCATTAATCCTGTAACTGTCATTCCCACTGCCAGTGATGCCTGTTCTCACCTTTCGCTTTCACCACTGCTGCCAGTTCTACCTGCTCCGCTAACAATAAAGATCAAAAGTAGCCAGGTGAAGAAAACCGCAGGAGGGAAGCCTTGTATCTGCCCTGATGTTGCAACATCTTGAATATCTTGGGCAGTGCAGAAGGGTGTCTCCTGGCTAATTCCAAATGTCATTTGAACAGCCTCCCTAAAAAACTAGAGAGATTACTGACACCAATCGTGGCTGTTCTTGATACACATGAAGGATTGTCTTCTCACAGTCCATCTGGGGGATCTGTTCCAGTGAATTTTAAGATTTGGGATTTCAAAGAAGTCTTTTCCTAAATTGGAAGTAATTCGTCCAAGAGATAAGCCCAGGGCCAGGCCAATAAAGAAAAGCAAACTCTATGTTACTGGCTTAGAACCCTAGGTCATGGATCACTGCTATATGAGCTCCTTTCCTTCAGCCTAAACCACTGGACTAGAACTTATGGAAGCTGATGGAGGAGGGGAAAGGCTAAGCCTTATTGACAGGTGTAGGCAACTACACTATTCTACAGTCTCACTCAGCAAAGCCTGTCAACTACGTGGTGTTAGGTTTTTAAAAAGAGGTAGCCGAGTAAGAACAGCACCACACATGTGGTATTCAGGTAAGGGGTAGGTTTATTCATCGTTCCAGCTGGCACCAGGCCATCTTGGTCCTCCACACAGTGGCGAAAGGGAGAGAGCTGGGAAAGGGAGAGAAAAGAGCTAGAAAAGAGAAGAGAGAGCTGGAAAAGAGCAGAAAGAGAGAAAAGAGAAGAGAGCTGGGAAAGAGAAGAGGAGGAAAGAGCTGAGAAAGAGCTAGAAAAGAGCAGAGAGCTAGAAAAGAGAAGAGAGAGGGATCTGGGCCTGGGCTAGGCCTTATCTAGGGTACAGGTGGAGAAGGGTGTGGCCACATCAAATTCAGATGTGACCTCTTCCAGGTGTCCCAGTTGCCTAGGTAACGCAGGTACTGGGTGGAGACTTTGCTGTGAGGAGGGTGGAGTCTGCTCGCTATCCAGGGTGTACTGAAATCTTCTCAGGGTCAAGGCTCTGAACATGGTGTCTGGTCATCTATGTCTATGGTAGAGATATAAACATATAGAGATCTGCATTCTAGAAAAGTGAGGACTGAAAGATCAGAAAGAAGGAATAGAAGGACTTATTCCATTGAGAATTGATTCACTATGAATGGTACACTACTCAAGCAAGAGAACAACATGGACTGGTAGTATGAAAAGAGATAAGTGGAGTTTGATTTTGGCCACAATTTGATATTAGAATGGAAAAAAATGTTCTTACACTTGGATATAGTTTCTGGAAGATGCTGAGTTCAAGGAAGTTTCCAAGATTATGTACCTAAACAATGGAGGGAGGGGAGGGGGGAGACAGAGATGGGATTGTCTTAAACCAGAGATAAAACATGACAGCAACAACAATGTTCTCAAATTTTGTAGCATCCAGTTCACATACAACATATTTTCATAGTATATGTTACTCATAATATGATCTTGGCAGAAACACATTGCAATCGTTTTACTTGAACTATTCCTCTACAGTTTAACAAATAAATTATTAACAAATTTTCAACATTACTGATACTATGCAAACTGTGTCAAGGCATTGAACTTTGCATTTATGTTTAATTTTCTGAAATAATATCATGAGCAATAACACTTCAAGAAATGGATGTGGTTTTCTCTTATATTTACAGCACTACTTATTGGTTACACACATATCTTTGTACACACAGAAATGCAAAATACCATTAATGCTGGGCACTGGTGGCTCACATCTGTAATCCTAGCTACTCAGGAGGCTGATATCTGAGGATTGTGGTTCAATGCCATTCAAGGCAGGAAAGTCTATGAGACTCTTATCTCCAATGAACCACCAGAAAACTGGAAGTGACTCTGTGGCTCAAGTGGTAGAGCACTAGCCTTGAGATGAAGAGCTGAGGGACAGCACCCAGGCCCAGAGTTCAAGCCCCACGACCAACAACAACAACAACAAAAACTCCATATATTATAAATACATGAATATTAAAGTTGTGCATATTTGAGATTTACCACATATAAATATGTAAATATTAAAGTTTGCATATATGTGAGATTTACCATATATATGTAAGGAAAATTTTTGACTTACTAATATATCTTAATATATTTGATTAGAATTAAGCTAGAAATCTTTTCCCAAGTAGATAAGAGACCTGTAGGACTCTTACCTCGAATTAACTACCAGAAAGGGAGTTGTGGCTCAAAATGGATATAATGCTTTCATTTAGGAAAAAAGCACAGGGACAGTTCCCTGACTTCAAGCCCTGGACTAGCACGCTCATGTACAAACGCACACACACACACACACACACACACACACTCAAATACTTGATAATTGCTTAGTTTGTCCTCTTGGCAAAAGCTCTGTTCAGGTCTGTTTCTATTTTATTTCTTGAATTCTTGATATTTTCTTATTGATTTGTATAACTTTTCTCTATTAATAAAGACTTTGTCAGTTTGTCACATTTGCTGGAAGTACTTTTGGCAGCCTTTTTGAAGCAGACTTTTTATAGCTTTTTGTTGATATGTTGCTTTGTGATTGCTTCTTTATTTCTAAATTTAAAACTGTACCCACATGTCAGAAATTTTTCTCAACAGTGTATTTTATTTTCTACTAGTTATCTCTGCTTTCATCTTAATATTGATTTTTTTGCCTCTTGATATATCCCTTTCTTGGTAGCAACTCCAACATTAGCTATTTAAGGAAACTAAGGTAAAGCAAGAGAAGAAATTTGTTCCTAAGCCCTCTTATTGACTTTTCTATTTCCTATTTATTTGGTAAAGAATAGAATTTACATACATTTTTATGTGAAATGCTACCAAGAAATTAAACAATATTTCACACAGATTTTAACTTTGACTTTTTTCAGTTGATCAATGATTAGATATCATATGACAGCTAAAAAGTTTCCTAAATGTAGATACATACATCTGTTGCTATTAGCTCTATAACTAGCTACCTTTTCGTTCAAGATTCAGGTCATCATATTTATCAAATAAATGCAACCATGTTTCTAGTGAGTTCTATAATTCTAAAAATTTCAAGTCAAAATAAAATATTCACCACTTAGTATACAACTCACTTTCCATGTCAATGTTGGCCAAAAAATGATAAACTACAGATTTAGGGGAAACATATAATATATTCAACAATGGTTTCATAGATGAACTATGAATAAATCAATGGGAGACTGAAAGAGGAAGGAAAGCTGTGATATTTTTTTCTAATATCCTGAATGTCAAGCAGCATTTCTCACACCATTATCAACACAATTTGAAATTATCCAAATGGAGTCTCATTTGTCTCTGAAGAACCAGCAGGTTTGCTCACAACTGCTGGGATCCCCTATCTATTTTCTCTTTGAAGACTAATTTCAGCATCATGTTCTCTTCCAAGACTTCAGTGGGTTTTAGGAAAGACACACACATTTTAAAGATGGAAGGATGTTTTAGAAAACAGAGAAACCAATCCATACATTCTTATCTTAAACCTGTTGACTCTCTCCTGATAGAAATGTGATAGGGATAAAGCAGGTGTGAACAATAACACACTAAATCTTATTCTCCATCCCACTGTCCATGTCTAGTGTGCTTGAACGGAGACATAGGAAATGCTAGGCTAACTTGTTTGGGTCAGTAGAGCCTTATGTTTATATGATCTTCAAGCTCCCTTGTTCCTCCCAAGGAAGAGAATTCTAAGATCAGGTGTGGGCTTGACTTGGTTTCTTCTGAAATTTTCAATGCTGAATGGGAAAATAAAAGGCTGCCTTCTTTCTACTCACATGAATGCTACTCATTTATTTTATAATCATTGCCAATTAGGATATCTTTTTAAAAAATGAAAACAAAGCAGTTTAATATTGTTCTTTCTCTCTTTTTATTTTTCTATGCTTTCCATTTCCCAAATCGCATTTTTAATATCCATGGTCACTTTTCATATTGTAAGAGATTTTGTTAGTTTTAGTGATAATTTTAACATCAAAAGATTTAGAAATTGAAAGCCCCCAACTATAAAACATTTAGGAACACCATTTAAGTACTGATTGGCTTATCAAAATTAATATAATCATGTATGTAAGTGTTGCTCACTGGAAAATAAATTGTCCTCAAATAAAGTGAAATCATAATGAACTCAAATATCCATCAACTTTTAAAAGAATTTTATGTTTATATCAGACAATTTTAATATCTGAAGATACAGAATATTATTTGTTTTTCAAAGGGAGAGGCTATATGGAGTGTAGTTGACCTTTTGAATAGTTTGTATGTTGTTTCAGATCAAGTGTTTATTTTCATTGTTGTACTAATTGTGCAATTACCACAGTATTTCACCCACAACTTTGACTAGAAATCAATTTCTGATATAAAGCCAACAGAAGACTATTTTTTTCTTCTTTGGGTTACAAAAAATAATACCACTATGCCACCTTCCATAAAGATGTTTTGGACTGTAGAAGCCTTTGAAAGCTATGAAGTTATTTTAGTAAACATAGAAATATATTTTTCATAACATGTGAACATGACAAAATAACTTTTATACGTTTGTAATGAAAAACACAAAGGTCAGCATGAGACTTGTTTATTTTCTTCAGCATATTCTAAGAGTGAGAAGGTGTTTTATTTTCTCCATTTTAAATGCAAGTGGAAATGGAGTGGAAATCTATTGGAAAAATGTTTTCATTGGACTGACAGAGACTTTTTGATTGTCAATAAAATATCTAACCAGATCTTTGCTGCCAAGAAGCTATAAACACCAACATTTGGTAGAAAGTTGAAGTGAATCCTCATGCAGTGCAGAAAAATGGTTGTGTCTTATATGCTTTGAATATCATATTCACACACACAAGTACAAGGACACACATACACATTCATTCTTGTAACTTGAGGGATACTTTGTTGGCTTGTAGACATTTTCACAATGCATGAGTCAAAACTAAACGTTTTATTTTCTGACCCACTGAGAGTAGTTCTGCATGGAAAGCGTTTCTTTTTAATTCTTACTTTGTAAAGCTTGCTATTTTTCTCATCAATCAATGTCTATATATAAAAATATGATGTACCCATGTTCTAATCCCTAGAAGACCTGAATTTTAGCTTTTATGTTACAAAATTAATTATCACCTAATTTGGGAAAATATAAGCTTATATATGCAATTAAGTGAAAAATCTGGAGTTGAAAGAGTCCTCCTGAAATATCTATGGGGATCCTATTCCAATAAGTGTTTTTTTAAGATAAATAACATAAAATAAAGTATTTAATATAGACAGAAAGAAACATGGAAGTCTTAGAATAATTGCAGCTACCAAATGCTGGAAGATACAAGGAAGGATTCTTCCCAGGGCCATTGAAGGGAGTATAGCTTGACGTAATTTTGGACTTTTGTCCTGAAAATTGTGAATGAATACAATTCTGTCATTATAAGCCACCACATTTCTATCATGACTTGTGATCTTTGGCACAAATGCTCAAGAATGCTATTGCTTGGTTACAGAGTAGCTCAATGTTGAGTTTTCCAAACTGTTTTCCACAGTCCTTGCACAAGTTCACATCCCTACTAACAGTTTTGTTTTTAGTGTTCCTTTTCCCCCACATCTGGGCCAGCATCTGTTCTTGTTGATATTTTTGATGATAGCCATTCTTCTTGGTTTGAGATGGGATCTCAGTGTTGTTTTAATTTCTATTTCCTTGATGGCTAGAGATGTTGAGTATTTCTTCAGGTGTCTACCATTGTTCCATTATCTTCTGAGAAGTTTTTATTTAGTTCCTTTACCTATTTCTTAATTGTGTTATTGATTCTTTGCGGTTTTTGTTCCTTGAGCTCTTTGTATACTCTGGATATTAAGCCATTATCCAATGACAGCCCTTTGAACAACTTCTTAATGATAATAGAAATAAAGTTTTTTTTAAAATCCTTGATTTAACTCTAACCTAAGAATCTGCTCAACCCATTGATGCTAGGTAGGATTCCAATTAAATCAAATTCTACAGGAATGATACCATGTCAATTCCAGGTTTAATTTTCAAAAGGAAAAAAAATGGACCTTTTCTGTCTCAACCAGAATTAAGCAAGACTGTCTACTTTCCAACCTTTATGTTAAGGTCCCTCAAGGATATGGCATAGGGTAACTTAGACAGTGATAGGCTTGAAACTCAGCTTGCTTTGCTATTATGAAGAGTTTGAATGTCCCAAAGTATTTTTAATAAATATTCTTTTCAAATATCCTGCACTAGAGCCTACAGTGGCTTTTTATGTGGTTCACTCCTGGCAATTGGAGAATACCTCTCAGACTCAAGGGGTAGCCTTACTGACTTCCTTCCTTCCTAAGGAGAACAGGGTTGATGTCTTTTATGGAGATGCTTCCTATAGACTTTTATGTACCTCAGCTCCGCCGGTTTCCCAAGCTTCAATCTATTTTGCAGAAGTGTTGACTCATTTATGTCCTACCCAGATTTTTATCCCTCTCACTCCTTCCTTTAGAATCATTGCATAACTCACCTTGAAGATCTTTCTGATTTTTTTTCTTGTTTGTGTTTCCAGTTTGCTTCTTTGCGGACTGATTTGTGTGTTAAGTCATCCATTCATTGGATCATCCCAGAAAGCATTTTGAAGGAATTAGAAAATGAGACCAGGAAGAGAAGAAACTCAATAACAGTCTTAGCTTAATGAGCATGAATAATTCGATGGATAACTGAGTTTAATCTTGTCAACTAACACCTTATGCACTGTGCAAATGCACCTCAGGAGAATTATTGGTCATTCATGTGCCAATCCTGACCTCTCTCGCTGTTCTACGTTTGTTTTGAAAGCATCAGTTCACCCAACACTTGCAGCCAGTTCAATTTACAGACAACTCATGTTCCAGCAGCAGTAAGGAAAATCTTTCAAGGAGAAGAATGCAAATAGTTGAAGAAAGGAATTAGGGAATATGCTAATTATCCACTCAGTTGTACCTGGCCACCAGGGTGGGAGAAATGGAACCAATAGTATGCTAAGAGATCTCCAACACCCTTTTGACTAATACTCTTATTCTGCTGCACCCAAGAGAATTGTTCCACATCACCCTTAGAACAGATGCACTCACTTTTGAGGATCAAAAAAAAAAAGACACCTGTGTGGAAAAGGAAATAATTTTCCCTATCTGCCCTTGTTATACCCAGCAACATTCAGTTCTCATTATAGATGCTCAACCCATTCAACTTCGTGTCCAGATGGAATATCTCATGTTTAAACAGTGATATTCTTTTTAGTTAGTCGGAACTTAATTCACTCAAATCCCTTGGCTTGGGGGTCTGGCAACATTATAGAATTAGGTTTCATTCATTTTCAATTTAAATTAATTTCCAATAGCAAACCAATGACATTTGGAAGCTAGAAAACCAAAGAGTACATCTCCAAAGTATCTATTTAAATCTTCTGAAAAGACTGTATAATCGAATGCATTAACGTTTTAACAGTCCTCATTGCATACCAAAACCTCCATAATCAAGTGGCTGGTGAATAAATTCTTGGCACTCTTAATCTAGCTTACTGTAACAAATAGAATAGACTTCTTTCAGGAATAAACTTTGACCACTCAGGCTAATGGGAATCCAGTTAGATTTTTGCCAACCTCAGGAAACATCTATTATCAACAACAGATGCTGAGAAAATTCTATTAGAAATAAGTGTTTTAGAGAAAAAATAGAAAGGGCCTCTAAGTTGAGTGAAACAGAATCTGTGATGTCATTACAATTGATTTTAGAGAGAAAATAGCTGTAGATGTTTAAATATATGAATTGCTCTAACATATTTTAGGCTTGGGAGAAGGGAGATTATTGATGTAAAAGACACTAAAAGTATCTGGATGAGTAGTGATTCATATATAAGCACATATTAAGAGATTGCTTAACATTCATATTATTGATCTAATTGATTGTTGCTGGAGCTTTAAGGGTATCACTGAACATTAGTAAATAATACATCTGGCAAAAACTAGGTAGTTTTCACAGATTTGCGGGGTCATGTGTTGATTTGATTCTGAAGATATCTAGGAATGTTACATAAAGTGGGAGGGGAAGAACAGGAACTCAGCCATGCTTTGTTTGCCCAAACATTTCTGATGGACAATTTTCTACGTAATATTAATACTAGCTATTTACTAGATCAAAATAGAGGAATGTCACATACTTCAGATAATGTTTTATATGATCTTTTTGGGATGAGGAAGTGTAGAGTTTGGGTCAAATTCTTGGCATTTCACAATATTCTACCATGTAAGGAGAAAAGTAAGTAGGAGTCTTAATTTAGAGTACACAACTTACAATACTTTGGAATTGCTATTTCAACAGAAATACTAGAATACACTTTCAGCATTAAAAACCTCTTAAGTACTGTCAGTAATTTGCAAGATCAACTGGAGGAAGTGGAAGAAATAAATGCTTCCGACCCTGAAGGCGATTAAAGCATTTTGATAACAACTTGACTTCCAGAAACCATTTAACTCAAAAGATGAGTTAATGAGAGTTTCTCACCTTTAAAAATAAACTCATAAATTATCATTCCATTCCCATCCTTAAGTGCATAAACATGAAAATAAATTAAGTAACTTTTGTCTCAAATGATCCCACCTAAAAAATGACACTCGAGTTATAAACAGAAATGACTTCAAGATGTTCATGGACAAACAAGACTCTAGGGTTTGTACCCTTGGGTTACATACACATAATAAATAACACATCGCAAGACCAGTTGTAAACTCAGCTTGGAAAAGATGGTTTCTAGGGCATCTTAAATGGGAATAGTGTCTGCCTTCATTAGTAATGACAGCAATCAGCTCAACAGGAATAACGAACAAGTTCAATCTATTCCTACTTAAGTCAGTTGACTCTTAAAAATATAATGTTGACAATAAAAATAAAAGTAAATCCCTTCCTCACTTCCACTCCAGCCCCTACAGCTGATACTACATGCTTAACAACACACACACACACACACATACATACACACACACACACATTATATATATATATATATATATATATATATATATATGCCTAGAGCATTGAGTATCCTATATCCCCTCTTTCAGACCTGAGATGTCAGTGGTAAGATGAGAGGAATAGATTAGCTCAGGTATGAAAATGGGTGATTTTTCTTGGTTTTGCTTGCTTGCCTTCTCTGAGGTGATATGAAGGCAGAGTTGGAGAAAATGACTCAAGGTGTGATTTTCATCCATGTCAATGACATGGGACTTGATATGAAGGTGTATAATTTTCTGTAGTCTCTGGATACATTCCTCTAACTCAACAAAAGGTGATATGTTTCTCCCATGTGAGATCTCCCATGAGATCTAAATTTAAAATATATATGAAAATATATATGGATGTACACAAATTAACCAAAGTATGATATACATAGGGCAGAAGGTCTGGCATACTCAGGGGAGGAGTCTAATTGTGTAACTCCTATGCATGAACTTAACAACATAACAAAATGAATTCCAGGAAGCTGGGCCATCTCAGGGGAGGGGAAACAAATAGAGAGAAGAATGGTAGGTGAAAACAGCCATAGTGTATGATGTACATATTTGGAAACAAGACCAGTCAATTTAAAGAGATTGGTGAGACTAGGAGAGATAAGGAGAATTATGGAATGAGTGCATTGAGTAAAATACTCATAAAAACTACTTAAATATAATGATAAATGAAATTAAAACAATTGCTTTGCAAATGAAATTAAAGCAATTCCTCTGTAAGGATTTAAGACTTACACAAAACAACAACAAACCACTAAATGCTTGTAATTTGAACAAACCATGCTGAACTTTTAAGCTTATCTTAGGAAATTTGTTAGAGTATTTGCCCATGACCAAACACATTAGATTGGGGTACTTTTGAGACTCTTTGAAGGGCATTTGATACTTTTATGAATACCAGTCTTCTACTATCAATAACTTTCATAACCTCTTAGCTGTAAGATAAATTTCAAGGGAATAAACACCCTGAATAGTTTAGAATGGCATTAGTACAAGTCAATTTCAAGGACAATTAGTAACAAGTCAATACTGCTTTGTCGCAGCAGTTGATGATCAGTCATATAAAGGTAGAAGAATCCTGGATGTTGAGACATCTCTGCTCATTCTCTTACAGTGCTTAAGGGTCCTGGCATCTCAGGTCAGATGGTCTGGTTCAAATACTGGTCCATTACTTGCTGATTGTTAAACTATGGGCAATTTTCCCATTTATTAAAATAAAGATAATGATAACGCTTCGTGCATCAGATTGTATGAATAGAAACTAAATTAGCTGATGGAGACATTTAGGAGAATTACTGGAAAAAATAAAGCCTGAAATATAAGATACTGTTGTTGCTTTACTGGTATTTTTAGCAAAAGAATAAGCACTCTTAATTTAGGTTTGGTGTCAATGCCATTGAGAGAGAGAAAG
Organism: Dipodomys ordii; assembly: GCF_000151885.1. Taxonomy (NCBI): domain Eukaryota; kingdom Metazoa; phylum Chordata; class Mammalia; order Rodentia; family Heteromyidae; genus Dipodomys; species Dipodomys ordii. The sequence continues at coordinate 2,541,963 of NW_012267234.1, forward strand.
AGAGTGAGGGAGGGAAGGAATGAGAGAAGGTAGAAAAGAGGGATGAGAAGAGAGAGAGAGATGCGGTGAGGCAGGAAGCATGGAATAATTATAGAATGAGACAATGTTGAGAGCAGGTGAAAATGGATCAAATTTGCAGTCCGACTTTTTGTGACATTCTCTTTTTGGAACTTAAGAAAAAAGAAGAAATATATATATGAAAATCATTGGTAGAAGCAATATTGGCCCTAAAATCAAAATATAATTCCTACCACTATTAAAAGTACTATCATCTAACCTTCAATGAGAATTTTCAACATGTCAGACACTGTACTAAGCATGTTATTCTCATAATCCTGCCTCCTGCAATGTTCATGGCAACTTACAATGTATAGAGTAGCCTCTTTCCATAGATGTATTTCTCAAGGATAAATGAGGTTAAGTACCAATAATTTAAAAAATAGAAGAAAAGATTGGATTAATAAATGACTATTATCTACATATTGCAAATGATAATGTTAAAATAAATTCTTCTTATTAATATATCTTTTTTTTTGTTGGTCATGTGCCTTGAACTCTGGGCATGGGTGCTGTCCCTGAGCTCTTCAGCTCAAGGCCAGTGCTCTACCACTTGAGCCACAGCATCACCTCTGGTTTTATGGTAGTTAATTGGAGATGAGTCTCACAGACTTTCCTGCCTGGGCTGGCTTTGAACCATGATCATAAGATCTCAGCCTCATGAATAGCTAGGATTACAAGTGTGAGCAACCAGCACTCAGTGTATCTAATTTATAATATATAGTATTATATATATATATATATATATATATATATATTTCAGAATGGGAACACATAATATTTGGAGGAATATATCTGCTACTGATATCAACCTACATAAAATAAGCCAGAAAGTAAAAAATTCCAAAATGAATTTAGACACAAATATTATTCTTTATTTGGGGGGTGGTCCAGTCCTGGGGCCTGAACTCTGGGCCTGGGCGCTGTCTCTCAGCTCTTCAGTTCAAAGCTTGCACTTTACCACTTGAGCCACAGCGCCACTTCTGGCTTTTTTCTTTTTGCTTATGTGGTACTGAGGAATTGAACCCAGGGCCTCAAGCATGCAAGGCAAGCGCTCTACCACTGAGCCACCTTCCCAGCCCACAAATATTATTCTTTGTGCATGCTTAAAATATATTTTTCCAGTGAGCCTATAAAAATGAACATTCAGACAGAATGTGGTTCAGTACGTAAAGGGTAGTAGAAGCTACTAAATTAATTTGGGATAAACCTATTGGAGGATGAAATAATTCTGGGTGAAATTTTACTTACCCCTTCCAACTGGATCAAGTTTCTCCTTGGAATATCTCTTGTAGGCTCTACTAGGTGAGAATTCTATGAGGACTTGGAAAGTTATTCAAGTATTTCCAGCCCAAAGCTCTTAATTCCATTTTTCTAACTCTAATCTGAAGAGTAAACATTTTCTGAATTTTGCTTTTAATGCTGTTTGAGGTAAGAACCTGTAAATTTGGGGAAAGAAAGAAAGAAAGAAAGAAAGAAAGAAAGAAGGAAGGAAGGAAGGAAGGAAGGAAAGAAAGAAAGAAAGAAAGAAAGAAAGAAAGCAAGAAAGAAAATCTGAATTGGAAGGTGTCCTGTGGAGGGAGAGCCATCTCCTGTATAAATTTGATTACATTCAAGAAATTCACTAGTATCTTTGGTTTCCAGTATCTCTCTGGCACAGTTATCGCGAAGCTAACAGACAAGTTAAGTATAAAACTCTCCCTAATCAGGAATAATTCCTGGGTGATCACTGTCAGTATATTTGATGCCTGCATCGATATTAATTGCACAAATTTCAGGCAGGATTAGGCAGAATACAAGAAAAAAAATCAGACAGACCAGTAGGAGAAGGTTTCTTAAGCTATTTTAGCAGCTTAGAAGTAAATAATAAAATGTCAAGCTACAGAAATTGGCTCAGATAAATATGATTTCCCCCCACTCTGAATTAGTTCACTGAGCTTTTATCCTTTCTGAGCACTTTCAGTCAATCTTAAGTACTTTAAATGCCAAGCTTAATATTGAACAGTATTTTCATACCATACATAGGAGATTGAAAGCAATAGTTACTATACATGAGAGTTACTTTATCTTCATTTAGACCCCACGAATGGAAGAAAATAACCATTGTGACAAAAAAGAAAAAGACTACAAACAAAGGAATACTTCTGACGAAGCCAGGCCATGGCCACCAGATTTGAAATATATCAATGATAACAAAAATGTTTAATCAGATCCATCTAGTTATTATTTAAAACCTTATTTTCCCCGCCTTCTTCCAGTAGGAGTTTAATGTAACAGCTCCTGTGAGGGGATATCTGGTTCTAATTGTAATTTAATTTTATATTCTGATTTAGGAGAAATTTAGATTTGACAATGATTCTAAAAATTACATACCAGCTGTCACTTGGCTTCCATTCCAGTGTGGACTTTGCTGGATACACATGAGTAAATCTTGATAGTGTGATTTTCTTTACAAACACATCAGCATTCATATCCATTCTCTACGCTTCCCAAAGATTCACTATTGTAGGTCATTTTATTCCTAAACTGTTATATGAAAATGATTATGTGAGATCACCTGGGACTGTAGAAAAAAGCCTTAATTTGGAAGTTGGGATCCTAGAGTTTAAGACACAAGAATGACCTTGTAATAACTGAGTAGTCTTGAACAAATCAGGTGCTATTGAAGATACTTATGTACTTCAATTGACACTAGCATGGCTTGACTTTAAGTTTCCTGAGGTGAGGCATCCTGTACATTTACTGCTGTCCTTACAGTGTTTTATGCAAAGTTGCTAAATAAAGTGTTTCTCCCCTTGAATGAAGGAATGTGTGCTGGCACACAAATTACCAGGAAGATTCATCCTCTCCCTTCCCCAGAGAAGGATACATGAAATTTCATTGTACCTTTTATCAAAAGATATCCTCAGTGCTATTTTACTGGCCTCAAATGCAACTGAAGGCAGAAATTCAAACCTTGCTTAGAAATATGAAGAAATCAAATTGGTTATTCTTTGTTTAATGTTCATAGAAATCTACCAAATGGCGCTGTTTGTAATCAAACAGCTGCTGTTTTATTCCCAATGACTATGTAATGCTTCAGTGGATTGTTAGGCGAGGGTCCACATCCATTGCTTAGTTCTGTATGTTTCCAGAACTGATGGCAGTGTGTAGCCTCAGAGTGAAAACCAAGAGAGGAATCTTGGTTGTCTGACCTACAGATTACTGCTGATGTTCCAAAGAAATCTCTTCTCTCTCTCTCATCTTAATGCCTGGGATCAATGGATACAAATGAACCTTATTCCTGAAATAAATGCTATAAAGGTAAAAACCATTGCCAAAGAAAAAGCACATTACAGGCTGGAAAGGTAGCTCAGTGCTAGAGCCTTGCATGCATGAGCCCCTAGGTTCGATTCCTCAGCACTATATAAGCAAAAAGAAAAAAAGCCAGAAGTGGTGCTGTGGCTCAAGTGGTAGAGCACTAGCCTTGAGCTAAAGTGCTAAGGGACAGTGCCCAGGCCCCAGAGTTCAGGCTCCACGACCTGACCCCCCCAAAAAGAGCACATTACATTAAAGTACAATACAAGATCCTTAGAAAATTTGTTTACATAGGTTAGAATATAAAAATTGAAATTAGAATTGGTAAGCCTTAAAATATGATGCTATTAATTATGTACAAAATAAGATGGAATAGCTAAATATCTACCAAATCCAAGTTTTCTTTCTTGGTGTTGAACACAGTTTCTTATAACCATGAAAGAACTACAAATTAATTAATGAAAAACTGAAAAATATTTAAGATCCTCATCTTTAAGTCAAGGTAGTGGAATAAATTGTTAAGATTACAAGCAAGTCAGTGTTGAAAGTGAATTTAAGACATAATCCTTTTAATTATTGATTCTACTTTTTGTAACAATGAAGCATCTTACAAACAATGAAATTATCTTACAAACGTTTTCATAATGTATAGGAGTGTGTGGACTTTTTAAGCAACTGCCTTTTCTTAGCACAATGTCTAATTATTTGCTCAATTCTAAAAGAATCTCAGCATTTTTTCCTCAAGCAAACATATGTCATTTTATCAATGGTAAAGTTATTTGAGCTATAGATTGGAGTTTTTTTCTGTGTCTACCTCCATATCCCATTTTCAATCTTGATTTACGTATAATATAAATAAAATGTGTACCTTAAATTCTCTCTCTCTCTTTCTCTCTCTCTCTCTCTCTCTCTCTCTCTCTCACACACACACACACACACACACACACACATCTTGGGACTTGAACTCAGTGTATATTCATTGTCTCTAAGCTTTTGAGCTCAAGAATTTTGTTCTATCACTTGACTTAACTATGGAGCTACATCTGGCTTTTCGTGATCAATTGGAGATAAGGGTCTCAGACTTTCATTCTTGGGCTGGCTTCCAACCTTTGTGCTCAGATCTCAGCTTCCTGAGCAGCAAATATCACAGGCATAAGCCACCAGTACCTGGCAAGAATACATTTTTTTCTCTTAAGAACTTAATCAAAATTATTTGCTTAGTGCAAACTTAGGGGAATTGTTCTAATGAAGTTGGTTTTACTGAGTTATGCAGAAAAATATATTATATTTGTTCAGTGATGGTTAGACATTTTTAAACACAAACAGCTATTGATAGTTTAATCGAGAGCAGAACTATTTAATAAACTTCACCACTCTCGACTTCAGTGTCAGAATTGTTTTCCCTGAAGCATTTCTCAAGGTAAAAGCAGCTTGCATTCTCATTATTCTCCAGCTCATCTTATTACAGAGAGAAATAAAAAGGAAATATCACTGAATTGGAGAAAGGAACTGAAAATAAACAGTAAGAAAATACTTGTCTCACCAGATGTTCTGGAAAAGCAACTTTCACCCATGTTTTGCTACTACACACTTTAAATCTGGCATTCTCTAAGCCAACGAATACCTACTATAAATTAGAAGGGGAAAAAAGTGAAAAATCTGAACAGTACACTCAAAATTGTTAAAGTGATACTATTCATGTTTTCTGAGAGAATGGGTAACTAGCACCTTTAAACGTGGTGGTGGAGCTCTCCAAATGGCTATCAGGGGTTGACATTTGTAGCAGCATCTATCTTCCGGTACAAGAAAGAACATGAAAATTAAGAATTTATCCAAATTAAGTCCGTCAGAAAGTTGGTGCCCCAAACTGGATCAAATAGGGTAATGAACTGTGTTGTTTTATATCAATGGATAAATTTCCTGGGCACAGAAAATTTAAATCTGGGATAGATGAAAATTATCTTAGTTTGCCTCTGATGAGGGAATACTCAGGACAAAAGGCTTTGAATAAGAAAGCCAAAAAAAAAAAACAAAACAACTAACAGTCAAACCTAGGATGAGTTGGGTACCCTAAATCTTAACTTGAGGGATACCAGAGCTAATAGCACAGTTTCTGGTAGCAAAAACAAAAGTATAGGTGCTGTGGACCAGAGCACAATCAAGTAATAAAAAGAATGTAGGTTGAAATTATGACCTTGAATTAGTTACATCCACCCTTAGCTTATTTACTGTTTAGCTACATGCCTTGGAAAAATAAATTTACGAATCAGATGTAGTGTTGTATCTGCATTCAGAACCTGGCTCTGACACCTATCAACCTTGACTCTTTGGACGACTAAGTACAATTGCACCCAAAAAAGGAGGCCTATAAATTGTATTACATAGATTTTTATGAACACGAAGGCAGATATTTTAATACTGTACAGAATTGTCTTCATCTCTATTTATATTTCTCTTGTCTAAAAGTTTGACAATTAGAACAAACTATGAGATCACCTATGCATCATTTTATATAACTTTATTGCAAAATTGACCATTTTCCTCTTTGCTTAAATATTTAAAGATTAAGTTTTAAAATATTTACTTCTTACTTACTCTGAGTATTTGATGCGTTAAGTCATGTTTAGTATATCATTTACTGGTTTCAGTGGTCCCTTAAGTGTCTATTAAACTTGGATTTCTTTTTTAATCATACCAACTGACTTTTGTTCAAATAAAGTAAAAGCTGCAGAGCATACATACTTTTATAAAAGAAATAATAAATGGGGGCAGGGAATGTGGATTTGTGATAGAGTGTTCACCTAGCATGCTTGAAGCATTGGGTTTGATTCTTCACTACAACATAAACAGAAAAGGCAGAAGTGGTGTTGTAACTCAAGTGGTACAGTGCTAACCTTGAGCAAAGGAAGCTCAGGGACTGAACACTCAGGCCCTGCGTTCAAGCTCCAGGATTGGCAAAAAAAAATAAGTAAATAAATAAAATAAATTTTAAAAGGGAGAAACAAAAGCAGTTAAATATATGGATTGTAATGTTGAAAATTCAGTCCATTTCATCCTAAATATTCCCTTTTCCTCTTGGATACTTTTAAGACAGAAAGCAAACATTGATGTTTAAAGCTTTTTCAAACATATACTACCAATTTATGCAAGAAAGCTGTAGATAATCAATGGCTCATTGACCTTTGAGAGCCAATTTAGAGGACAGACATGGCTACCAATTAAAGGATCAAATCCAAAGGATCACAATAATATATAAAAAAAAGAATGAAAAGGAAAAAAGAAACAGTCCTTTACAACCCTCTAGTTTCAAAAATTTAGAAAGAAAATCAAATCAGAATAGTAATTATAAATGAAAGGGATTTCAAAAGAACTGATAGGAGATTTAGAGATTGTCTTGTCTGTTTGCCTCACTTCAGAGATGGGACAAATGAAACATATCCTGGGCAAATGTCATTCCCCAAAGCACTAAGGTAGTTTTACTGAGTTTTAAGATCTAAACTAAGTGCTGGAACAAAAATAATAATTCAATAGCATGAAAGATGGTCTTCTAAAAATAATATGTTATTCTCAACTGGATCACTTTAACCACCTAGGAGTTATTACTAAATGGATGAACAATTGACTTAGAATGGAAAGCATAAATGGGTTTTCCCCTATGATTTGTTAAGTAAATCATAATAATCTTCCCTATTACTTATCTGCATACTTACATCCACAGTCCGCAAAGGGAATTATCATTACATTGATAGGGATGATTTTCTTTTCAAAGCCAAAATTATCTACGGCAAGTGTCAGTATCATATGACCTACATAAATAGAAAATTGCTGTTTTCAGCAAGTGATGGAGGTTTATAAGGAAAGTGATAAATGGATTTGTACATATCATGAGCGCATATGCAAAGGTGGGTTCTTCTAAGGGAAATACATTCAGACATGGGATTAGTATCCACATGCAACAAGAAGAAGACATTGTTAATTGTCATCCTGATAATGATTTGACTTGGAGAAAGTACCAGGAGGAGTCCAATGTTCATGTAAGGAAAACTTGAGCGAAAGGCAAATTAATCAAAACCATCAAAAAGTCACTGGGAATATGGCAGTTTATTCACCCAAAATAGACAATTGGAAGAAATGATTGAAATTACTCATCAGATTAAACCAAATAGATGGGTACATGAAAGAAAATTATTTAAAAAATAATTGCAAAACCTTTGCCTCTTACGTCTCCCATGCAAGGATCAGAGTACATGATGAGATGCAGTTCTGTCAAGTTTGTGGATTTGTTACTTCTGATGACCTCCTGTCTTCTTCTGTCAGTGAATCAATTGCTATTGTCTTTGCAGTTACCAGTTAGACCCTCTCCTGTAAAAGAGTGCTACTTTTTTTTGTCCTTTAAGTTGTGATGAATGATTCAACAAAGATTTTCAGGAAATAATTTCATACATAAAATATATGCAACAATGTGGCCCAGCACACAAAAGCAACTCTGTGATCCTCATGGCTGGCCAACCACAAATAAGTTCAACCCAACTTTCCAAAGAATACACACAGACACACACGCACACACACAGACACACACACAAACCACACATGCACGCATGTGCACACACATACACCACACCAATGTTCTCTCCTAACCACCATGTATATTCAGCTCCATAAAGCTTGTCTCTATATTTTATTTATATCAATCCCTTGTCAAGAAATATCTCTCTATCACTTATCAATTTAATCAGTACGTGTATGTCCCAGAGTTCAAGTCCCATGACCGACAGAAAAAAAAGAGAAAAAATATGTGTATGTATACTGCTTTCTGTGGCAACAATCTGTTGATTTCTATACTCTATTATAAAAAATTTTCTGTAATCTTCCTAGCCTTATAAGTAACCATGAACTTGTTGACCTTCTCAGACTGTGAGTTCCATAGGCATTCTGACCATTGTCATAATCCTATCTACAATTACTTCCTAATGCTTGACCTAGGTGTCATTTTAATATATATTTACTGACTTAAAATTTTAACTAAGTAGTTTGTAAACAGCTCTTTCTCTTTTGGTAGAAGCAACATAAGGCATTTGAAAATATATATTCTCAGAAGACTTTTGTACTAAGGATGCTATCCTAATTTTGAATACAAATAAGAAAAAGTCATGCTTCAATTTATCATTCCTGTGAATGTATGCAAATTAAATCTATTATATGAAGTTCCAAAGTTAAAGTCATTTAGAGAATTGTTGAACGTTGACATGCTTTTGCAGAAAAGGTGTCTTTTAATTTTTTTTAGTAAAATTGTAAGGTCACTCTTATACTATGTTAAACAGAAGTATCTGAATCTAAAAATGGTTTAAAATAATATCTTCCATATAATTGCTGTAGTGCTTGAGAACCTTCAGTTGATTGTCTGTTAAATAAAGATATGTTTCTCTTTCTCAATTAAATGATATTTTGTCCTTGCAACATTTTTCTGCCAGGCATTAGCTTTCAGCAGTTGTCTCTTATCAAAATAGACAAAGCTTTCAACTTAATTGAATTTGAGAAGCATAAAGATTGGACTGACTTACCCAAATGTATGTGGTAGCTTTAAAAACATAAACAAAGTGGATGAAATTGGCATGTTGGCTTAAGTATACCAGCTGAAGGAAGGTATAATAAAAGAAAAGTTTAATTAAACATAGGAAAGCCAATAAAAATAAGATTATATACACAATAACATTTATGATAATGAGCCACATTCCTTTAGAAAACACCCAGCTATATATAAATTCGCTAAAGCATTTATGAAAATAAGATGTGCATTTGCAATTCCATCAGTGTGGATATTTTTATGGGGAAGCTTAAGTTCAGCACCCAGTAGAAGTACTAAAGTTCCCAGGCACAGGTAGAACCAGTGGAAATGCTACTACATTGTTGGTGGGAATGTAAGCTTGTTCAACCACTTTGGAAAGCAGCATGGGGGTGTCTCAAAAAAAAAAAAAACCAAACTTAACATAATACTTCCCTATGATCCAGCAATTCCATTCCTGGGCATCTATCCAATAGAACACAAACAAGGCTACACTAAAGCTACCAGTACAACCATCTTCACTAGAGCATTATTCAACATAGCCAAGATAAGGAATCAGCCCTGATGCCCCTCAATGGATGACTGAATTAAGAAAATGTATCATATTTATACAGTGGCATCCTATGCTTACATAAGACATAATGCTATTGTATCAATCATAAGGAAATGTAATGGCCTGGGAAAATTATATTAAACAAAATAAGCCATACCCAGAGAAACATAGGTTGCGTGGTTTCCCTCATTTATGGTAGCTAGAATGTGCTTATAACTCTTCAATTAAATACACTGAGTGGTAAGCAACAGATTATAAATGAATTAACTGAAGTGTAATAGACTCTATGGAGAATGCAAATAGTATAATTGTTTACAAAGACTAAATCAAAGCCAAACAAAATGGGTTCTGGCAAGAGGGAAGGTTGGGGGCAAGAAGAAAAGGATAGAAGAAGGAAGGGGGAAAGGGAGGAGACTACAGGCAAGAATCCATTGTAGATACCACAGAATTGTGAAAAATCAGGGAAGGGGTGAGCCGCAGGGGAGTGAAGGTGTTGAAGTGGTGCCACAGATCAAGATGCATTGGACACATAAACTGCCTGTAAAGTTGCAAAAAAAATCAATACCCAACCGAAAATTAAGACAGCAAAGTGAAGCAGTGGGTTGGGAGGGTGGGTGAAAATGTTGAAAGGACAAAGATCAAGTTGCACTGCATTCGTAAACTGCTAGGGTGAATGGCAACCCCTTAGCAATAAAGTCAAATTTAAAAAGGAAATATTATATATAATATATCATACTATACAGGGGGTTACATTTACATGAGTAAGGTAATGAGTCCATTTCCTACCGAGCATCGTTGCTCTCTCCTTTGTTTTTCTCCTACCATCCCTTCTTGAATTTGAATGTATTCAAAAAAATTAGGTACGAAAAGGAAAATGAATTTATGGGAATGAGAAAGAGAAAAAACCAATCATTAAACAAAAACAATCATTACATAAAATCACCTGACAGCTATTAACTTGGTTGTTGTTGTTGTTGTTTTACTGTGATAACCGTATCATAACATGTGTGTGCCTTTGGCTGAATCACCTCAAATTTCTCTATTTCAAAATAGTCAAAGGATCTATGTTCTACATTATGCCAAATTCCACCACACTGGAAATAAAGGACAGCCCTGGGAAGAAATGGGGGGGATCCTTCTCTAGGGACTATTTCTCACCTGGAGAATATGTTTTTATTTGCTCCTTTTCTGCTAGAGATCAAAGGGAAGCAGAGGCATAACACAAGAGGTATGCATTCAATAATTGTAATGAGCCACAGTTGTTCCAAAGGTGCTATTATCTTGCTATAAAATTCTGTGAGGCCATATCTGTTTTCTGTGAATAAGCTCTTAGAATTGGAATGGCAGGATCCAGGAGGGCTGGACTTTTTAAGAACGTGTGAGTTATTTTCAAGTGGTCATGTATCCATCAGTCACCTATCAATCATTGTTTCACAAACTTCCCAGCTGGATAGTGTTCGCTTATGGAAAGGTAGCATTCTACTGGATGTAAGATGGTACTTCACTGTAGCTTTTAAAAATATTGTTCTAGCTTTGTGTGTGTGTGTGTGTGTGTGTGTGTGTGTGTGTGTGTGTGTGTGTGAAAATAGGGGTTACAATTACATGGGCAAGATAATGAGTACATTTCTTATCAAGCATTGTTGCTTCCTCCTTTGTTCCCCTTCCCATCCCTTCCCATCTCCCTCTTCCCCTCCTCCCCCCTGCCACTGCAAAGTTTCTTTACCCCTGTTCTGGCCTTTTTCGTGTTTAGGAGCTAAGAGCCTCAAGGACACTCCTGTTGGGCTGGCTTCAAATCATGATTCTCATATCTCAGACTCCTGAGTAGGAGAATTACAGGTGCGAGCCACCAGCACCAGGAAAACTTATTCTATTTTTAGTTGGATTAATTTGGGTACAATTGGATTGTACAAGTTATTTTTCTATGCTGGGATGTATTGTTGAAAAAAATACTTTGGAGATATTTTAGTCATTTGTAAGCATCTCTATATATGATTATATATGTACATATAATCTATATTATGTACCCATAATGTTATAATTTATTTTATCATCTATCTTATGTAATCTATCTTATATATAATAAGATCTATATTATATTTTACTAGTGGTACTGTGTTTCAAACTTAGAATCTTGCACATGCTATTTGGCAAGTACTATTATTGGAGCCATTCCTCTAGCCTTCTTTTGCTTGTATTCTTGGACTGGGCACTGTCCCTGAGCTCTTCAGCTTAAGGCTAGTGATCTTCCACTTGAGCCACAGTGCCACTTCTGGTTTTCTGGTGATTAATTGGAGGTGAGAGTTTCACAGACTTTCTTTCCCCGGGCTGGCTTTGAACTGCGATCCTCAGATCTCAGCCTCCTGAGTAGCTAAGATTACAGGAGTGAGCTACTGGCACCTGGCAGCTTTACCTTTTAAAAAATAATAAATTATTGTGTGTTCACCTGTACTGTCCTTGAACCACAATGATCCTGTCTTCTTCTCCCACCTAGCTAAGGTTACAGGTTTATATCACAATATCATACCCTTCATTTTCATATTCACTCATATTTGAACAATGTATTGAAGAAACTAAAGATTTAGATTTAAAGATAAATTTATCCTTCCTTCCTTCTTTCCTCTCTCCTTTCCTTACTCCCTTCCTTCCCTCCTTCCTTCTTTTCTTCCTTTCTCTTTCTTTGGCTTATTTATGAAATTTTCCCCTAGGTAAATATCACTAAGGGTATTCTTTCATGTTATCTTCTAGAAGTTTTGTGCAAATGTTCAAAGTTCATATTTTTTCACATTAGATATTCAAATTTCCCAGCACTGTTTATCCAAAGCTTATCACTTTCTCTCAAATTACCTTCAAGACTTTCTCAGAATCAATTACCAGGTATGTTTCCTGCTACTTGAGGTCTCCTCATTCTGTTTTATTGACCCTTATGGTTATATTTTTAAATAACATAAAACTCTCTAGATCTCTGTAAGTATTCTGCTGCGGTGAAAAATGATCAGGATGCATGTGACTTAAACATGTATGTATCATTTTCTATACAATTTCTATCACTCAAAAGTTGGAGTATATGATACAGAATGTTTCTTGTGTCTTAATTAACTCTGAAGTCCAGACATCTAGAACTGTGTTCTTCACAGAGCCTGGAGCTCCTTTCCAAGCTCATGTAGGTACACTTTCCTCCTTTGCTACTGTAGAGCTGAAATGCAGGTTTCTCAGCAGTCTTCTTCTACTTGTCCCCCCAGGTTCTTCCCAGAACCCAGAGGCTTCTTATTTCTTCTTTTGAAAAGCTCACTTCTAGAGTAATCTTAGCGGATGAGCAGAATAGCTCAATAGCTTTATACATATGACCATGTAAGATGATACTAAGCAAAATGAACTCCAAGACATGGATATAAGAGTTTTTTTGTTGTTGTTTTTAATGTACTAGGTGATTTCTTGTTTCTTTTTTATGTTCTTCCCACTATGGCATATCCCCTGTGTCACTGTATTTGATTTTGGTACTCTGGTATTGTATATACATTTATCTGAATTAGGAAGGGGAAGGGGAACAACAGAACGGTGAGACAAAGGACACGGGGGAACCAATGCAACAGCAATATTCACAAGGTAATATGTTGGAAATGATCTCTACAACTTGGGGGGAGTGTTGAGGGGAAGGAAAGTAGGAGAAAAATGAGGGAAGGGGTAACAAGTCTGACAAGAAATATACTTATTTTCTTACTTATGTAAGCTCAGAGTCAAGTGATATGAGATCGTGTTTATATCTGCAAAACCCTTTTACCTTTGCCAGATAATGTAGTTGTATATACATTGTATGTGTGTGTGTGTGTGTGTGTGTGTGTGTGTGTGTGTGTGTGTGCAGTGCAAATGTTAGTTAAGCTACTTAGTATGAGGGAAGCACACACTGAATACTGGTGGAATGTCAAAGCTGAAATCTAAAGGAAAGAATTTCAGGATATTGAAAACACTGGGTAAGGGAGAAACCTAAGGAAGATTTAGTAAGTCAGAAGGTAGAGGTCAGGTTTTCATTTGACCTCTAAGAAGCAGTTAGTTGTCTTATTTACTGAAACAGTTATGAAGACCTAGACTATTTCCTAGAAACACTTACCCATTGCCATCTTTCACAAAATAAATGTGGCTCTCTGATTAGGTGCACACACTTTACAACAACATATCATTCTGCATCTTGTTGAATGTGATTGACAGCAAAGAGGTCAACACAATCTCCTTGGAAAGTTTGCAATATTCTGGGCCTTCTGTATGTACTCTGCATTTGCTGTTAAATTGTTTGAAGTCCCTGAACCTAATTCTTTGTCATCTACAAATCTTACCTGATGAGTTTGTTGTGACAGTTATAGTAGAGAAATGTATGACATTTCACCTAGTTCCTTGTCTATTTTGAGCATTCAGTATATGTGGCCAATGTACTCAACAGCACACTTTTGGTTTTGCCATTATTAATTTTAGACTAAGTAAATGGCCAGATGCTTACCTATCACATGAAATTAGATCTCTGAACCACACAGATGGATTTGAATACAAAAAGCTCTTCTTTTCATGAAGCATGCATTAGGTAGATAGTGATAGTAGATCTGTCATTAATGTGGTATGAAGGATCCATGACAAATAACTGAAAGAGATTATAGAAGAAGAAGACTTATAATATATAGGATTAAGGCAACCTAACTTCCTGAAAGTCAAATATGTGTACACACCATATTACCCTGACATAAGAAATTTTTTCAGAATCTCAGGTACTATCATTTAAAAAACAAAAACAAAACTTTACCAGAATATGAACTTTGAAACAAAGAGTAGTAAACCATACTAGCAATCCCACAGGGCTTTGCCATTCCATATTAAAATCTTTCATGTTTGATGATCATAATGAACTATAAAGAATTTCAGCTCAGTGATGGGGCAATTACCCAAAATACCAGCTTCCATCTGCAGTAAAGAAAGAACAACAAAATAACAAGCAAAAGTTTTGTGTTGATTTCATTATCTATTGCATAAACCTGTGTGCCAGGTTTACCATGTAACTAATTATAGTTACTATGTTAACTACAATAATTCTCACATGTTATTAACTAGGGTTGTGATGATAATATTGATGTTACTGGAAAATTGAGCCAAGTAATCCAGCACAGTTGATATTAACACATACACTTGAAACATCAGACAACAGAATTGTTCAGTTAAAAGGGTCCTTCATGTATAACAGTTGCCTATTTTTGAAACTTTAATCATCTTAACAGAGAAAGGAGCACACAGTTACCCTGTGTCTAAATAAGAATCAAAACTTTTGAATCAATGGAACTCATTCTCTTAAACAATATTTCTCCATTTTTATCCTTGAACCACTGCTATCAACCATCTAGAAAGCATTTTTGAAATACCCATTACTGGACTGGTTTCATACTTTAAGAAATGCATTATTAAGCTAAGTATGATAATATATGCCTGTAATCTTGAAACTCAGAAGGATCTCAAATTCAAGGCCAGTCTAGGCTACATAGTGAGATGCCAAAGAAAAGAAAAGGAAACTGAAAGGAAAAGAAAGAAAAAGAGAGAGAGAAGAAAGAGAGAGAAGAGAGAAAGGGAAGCAGATGGGTAGACAAGGGAAAGGAAGAAAGAGAAAAGAAAAGAAAAAAACATTTTGGGGGAATATAATATTTGTGAATTCTATACATAATAGTTTTTATGGACACACAATTTGAACAACCATTTTATTCCTTTCAGAATTGTAATTTAAGAACCACGACTCTTATAGATTATCAGGAAGTTACAACTAACAATGTGGTATTGTTGGAAGAAAAGAAAAACACAAAATGAGACTTTCACATTTATGTTGAACAAATAATTGAACATGAGTAGTAATATTTTAGTGTTGTCTTGGAGATTTCAATTATGTTCATTTTTATAAACTTATGTTTTAATATGCCAACAGAAGAAAGAATATTACTGTAAATTGAGAGAATGACTTTTTCAAAACAGGCCAACACACACATTTGTTTTGGATACTAGGGTAATACAGTCTTCTGTTTTATACACATAATTTAAAAATAAAACTCCAGGAGAACACAGGGACGCAAATTTAAATGGAAATTGTTCTTTAAACAAAGAGCTAGTGTTCCGTAGCCAGCTGCCAGTGGCTCATTCTTGTAACCCGAGCAACTCAGGAGGCTAAGAGCTGAGGATTGTGGTTCCAAGCCAGTTTGGATAAGAAAAGTTTGAAAGACTCTTCTTTCCAATTAACCACACAAAAAAGCCAGAAACAGAGCTGTGGCTCAAGGGCTAACTTAGAGCACAAAAGCTCAGGGACAGCATCTAGGCCCTGAGCTCAAGCCATAGTACCGGCACAATGCATACATACATACATACGTATATACGTACATATATACATACATACAAGGGCTAATGTTCTGAGGAAATATTTATGCACACTTTCATTATCTTAGCAATTTCCATCTGCATCACTAAGAACAAGCATTCCAGGACTTCAGTTTTATAATTTAATGGAAAGACAATTACAGAAAGGGAATACTCAATATTCAGAGCTCAACTCTAAATGCATATGAAATTACTGTATTTTTACTTTTTTCTTCCTCAGTTCCAAGAAGAGATCGTTGATTGAAATGAGGAGGGGGTTGGAATAGCACTTGGATTACCTATCATGGACCTTTGCCTTGTAGATTCTTGTTTTAGCAAGTGTATAACCAATTCCTAAGAGCATACTTTTTGAACTACATACCAAAATTTCATTTTATACAGTAATAGAAGGGACTGGCTGCTGGTTCCATACTGCGGCTGGTTCAAATTTTATGATAATTTAGAGTAGAAATTGCCAGTTTCATAAAGCTTGATATAATGCAACAAGGTACTATGTAAAGATGTGGTTCGAAATTAATAGCTAAAATATCCATCTTGGTGTTTGTTTCCCAAAATTACAGTGTGACTTTCACAGATCAGTTGCATCATTCTTAAAAGCTTTGGTTTCCTCATCTGTAAATTAGGTGTAGTCCTTGCTATAAAATAACCCAACTGTCTTTAAAAAAAGTAAAGACTTGGGTTCTTTTTTAACTTGCTAAAGCATCAGCACGGCTGTGATTTCAGGTTCATGTTCTGATTCTGAGAAGGCACCCGAGCTAAGGGCTGCCTTCTTCTCCAATCTCAGGAGTGATGCAACTCTTTCCTACCTTGTCATCTCAAACAGCAAAATCCACAAGAGGACAAAGAGTCTGGGCCAATCATGTTTCAGCTTTTCAGGAGTGAGAAAAGCATTATGTACAGCCGCCATCCCCACAAATTTTTCCCTCACTTTGCACCAATCACAACTAGTTGACCTACCTATTCATTCCCTAAGCCAACCTCACTGGAATTCATAGGAATTATAGTTCATTGTCTGGAGGGCACATTTTCAATGAATTTACCACCAACCTATGCGGATCTTATTTTCACTGGTACGCAGAATTGGAAACTTTGGGTAGAAACAAACACAGTCAACTGATAAAATTACACAAATCTCTTAGGTTGGTAATAGAATTTGAACTCAGGGCCTCATACCTGCTCAGCTGGCCATCCAACCACTTGAAAAAAAATTCCAGCCCTTCTTTTTTTGCTGTTTTTGTTTTCTATTTTTTTACTTCTTTATCTTATTTTGAGCACGGACTCTTCTGACCAGGATGTCTTTGAACCCACAGTCCTCTGTATCTGGGCCTCTTGAATATCTAGGTTTTCAGGCATTAGTTACCCAGGCATACCTCTCCTCTCTTTCTCTTTCATTTCTGCACTCTCACATCTAAATCTCTGAGGAATCCTACCCCCCTAGATGTACTTACTTTTAGGTGTATCGAAAACACTGTTAGTAATCCTTTTCAATTCCTTTTGTGCTTTATGACTGTCTTCATAGACTATGGGTTGGCTTTGATTTGAGGATTCCACAATGATCCACAGGGATTGAAGGCTTGGTTGTTTTCATTGGAACCTAATGGAAGTTCCCTAGCTCTTTGACAACAAATGCTAAGAAGGAAGAGAGGATCCCAGTCTAACCCTGACTTCCTATTTGGTGATGTCATTGTTCTTCACACATACCTGTTCTCTGCATAATGTACCAATACCTATGGTTTTCACCAGAGATCACACCAATGTGGCCAACTAGATTGTGTACTTTGGACCTCCAAAATAATGAGCCAAATATAGCTTTTCTCTTTATAAAATTATCTACCTAGGTATTTTTGCTATAATGAGGAACAGATGAAAAATAGACCTTCTAGTTAAAATTATATGACACCTAAATTCTATGCAACTAGTTAACAGTACCTAGTAGTCCAAGGACTTACTTGGTAGTCAAAAGGTAAATTATATCTCTAAAATCCCCTCACTCTCTTCCTCATCTCATTCATAAGTCCTTATCTGTGGTCTGTGAACAATTAAGTATTGTTTTTCTAATTTGAAGGTAGGGTGTTCCACATTTGTAGATTATATGAAAAACAACATAATCATAAAAGTATAAAGCTGTCTTATTTTCACCTGCTTTTGTCTGGATGGTAAGTACCTAAAGCAAATAAGCAAGAGTTTTACATTGGTCTTTCAGAATCCAAGTTTTGACTATCTATACATATTTCTATTTCTGTTGTTCCTTGAGATATTTTCCACAAGGAAAGGTAAATAGTAAATCAGAGGACTAAATATATTCACTTATATTGGGACTAGCAATTAGAGAGCAGTGAAATTTACAAAGACTAAGGAACTATGCTGGAATTGGATTTCAAATAGTTGGATTTTAGATTCAAATATTACATTAAATAGATTTTCACAAAAGATCAATTCCAGTGAATTTGTTACCTTTTAATAGGCAGAAAAATTATGCATAAACAGAAAACAGAATTCAACTGTATTTTATTTGGGTTTTACTTACTGAGAAAGTAAAAGACCACCAATTTTGCTGGATGCCAGTGGCTCACACCTATGATCCTAGCTACTCAGAAGGCTGACATCTCAGGATTGTGGTTCAAAGCTAGTTCCTACAGGAAAATTTGTGAGACTCATATTTCCAATTAACAAAAAGCCAGAAGTGCAAGTGTGGGCTAGCTTTGAGTGAAAAAGGCTCAGAAATAGTTCTCAGTTGAAGTGTGCCCAGGAGTGGCACACAAAAAATAAATAGAAATTCACATTTTGACTCTAGATGTGCAAATAGTCATGCCCACACCCTATGCCCACAGACATAATTTTCGAGGAAGGGGCCAAAATAATGACTATGAAGAACTACAAAGAACACAACTCATAATTGCTTGAACAGTAATTCACTTTTTGATAAAGCAAGACACCTTAATATGTTCTATATTTTGATTATTTTAAAAAGTACAATACAATACCATTATTTTCTATAAGTACATTTTATGTATTTACATATGTATATATGTATGAATATGGGTATTTGTGCATAGGGCTCCAACTCAGGGATTAGGCGATGTTGCTGAGCTTTTCTTGTTCAAGTCTAACTCTTTTTTTTAAATAAGTTTTTTATTTTGAAAATACTGTACAATCACATGGGCAAGGTAATGCGTACATTTCTTATCAAGCATTGTTGCCTCCTCCTTTATTTTTTTCCTACCATCCCTTTCCTCCCATCTTCACAACTACCCCTTTTCCTCCCTCCCCCCCAGCCTAAATTATAAAGTTTGTTTTTCAACATAACATCTTGTATATCTCATTGTTGCAATGGATCCACCTGTATCCCTATTTAAACAATTTGTTTTTTCCCTTCTGCTCCCCAAATTATACCAACATCAAATACAGTAAAAACAGAGGTTATACCATGGGGGAGGGACATACAAAGCAAAAAAAAAATCACATGGTACATTATAAATACATTAGAAACAACAGCAAGAAAGAAAAATACCACTTGTGTGCTTATCTTGGGGTTCATTTCACCTAACATCATCTTATCTGACCTTTTCTTCTTGTCTCAAATATATACTAGTTATTGCAAATAAGGGAAACCATGGGATCTGTTTCTTTTGGCCGGGTTTACTTCACTTAATATAATTTTTTTTCCAGATCTTTCCATTTCCTAACAAATGGAGCAATGTCATTCTTTCTGATGGAGGCATAGAATTCCATTGTGTATATATACCACATTTTCTTGATTCATTCATCTACTGAGGGGTATCTGGGTTGGTTCCATATCTTAGCTATGGTAAATAATGCTGCGATAAACATAGTTGTGCTGGTAGCTCACCCCAGTTAGAATGGCTATAATCAAGAACTCTAATAACAGATGCTGGAGGGGATGTGAACAGAAGGGAACCTTACTGCATTGTTGGTGGAAGTGTAAACTTGTTCAATCACTTTGGAAAGCAGTATGGAGGTTCCTCAAAAAACTCCACATAGAGCTCCCCTATGACTCAGCAATCCCACTTTTGGGCTTTTACCCGAATGATCACAAACAAGACCATACTAAAGCTATCAAGGCTAACACAATCTCTAACACTAGAGCCACAGCTCCACTTTTGGATTATTTTATCTTACTATTATTTTTAATTTCATTGGAGTTAAGATTCTCATGAGCTTTCCTGCCTCAGCTGACTTTGAATCATGATCTTCAAATCTCAGCCTTTTGAGTAGCTAGTATTACAGGTATGAGCCTCCAGCACCCAGCACAATCAGATTCTTGAACTTAACAGAGACATATTATATTACATTCTATTTTGAGTAGCATAATGGGATTTTGACAAAGGCAAACAATGAGAAATAAACCATCTCCATTTTCTAAAAAGAAATGAAAGCGGCAAAAGAGTTACTACTTAAATTGTATCACAAAGTTGTGAATAGGCTGGTGTGGTGTTTTTGTATCAATGAAGAATTTTCCAGGACACAGCTAGTTTTTTTGAACCTTTATTCTGCTATCAATAAAAATGCAATACAAATTCAGACTCTTATGTACATGTTTTTCACACAGGCACAAATGAAGCATATGAGAAAGAGAGTGAAAGAGAAAAAGCAGAGAAAGAGATAAATCATTCTGTCATTTCCAGATTCACATGAATTATCAATTAAGAGAATGGCTCTTTACATGACATTGCATAAGTAAAGGACAGTAGTTCAAACCTCCCTGGAATGAGTATAAAGTATACAATATGCACTCATAACTAGTTGATTCTTCTTCCTTCCCCTTCCCCTTCCTTAGTCTGTAAATTTATACTGTTTATTCTGCTATCATGAAATGTAAGACATTATCAGGGATACATTTTGAAAAGGATGTCTCCTGAAAACACTTTTAAAAGTCAAAGAAAGCATTTACCTTCTGTTCTAATCTTGAACGTCAAGTTGAATATTCTAACTCAGATCTTTTTTGATTTCCCTTTCTTTATGGGATGTCAATATGAACAGTCCTTTTCTCCTAAGTATACATATATAAAAGAAAACTCAAAGAATTCTTTTTAATCCATCTTCACAATGCTGTCTTTGTAGATAATAACAGGCCTGGTGGCAACAGGGTGTCTTTTATCTTCAAGAGTTTTCAAATGATAAAAAAATGCTCTTATTCATTACAAAATATTTCATACAGTTCAACTTATCTTTAATTTTTTATCTACCCAGGAAGAGGAAAGTAGAATGCATATACTGAAAGAGGAAATCCAAATAATTGCTTATATAATTAAATCATTTCAAAGAGGAAAATAAAAATATTTCATTCTTGAAATGGTTTTAAAAGGATTTTCATTTTTAGTCATAATACATTAATTATAATTTTAGAAAAACTGAAAAGGAGTCATTGGGAAATATAAGATGCAAAATGAAACAATATTTAATATTGTTATAGGGAAGAGAATGTAATATTATAAACCATTGATCTCAGAAGTTATCATACATGTTAACAATTTTTGCATCTTTTATCCTAAGTTGCTTATAAGACTACAATAAATTCAAATAATTGGATTTATTTTAATTTTACTTTAATTTTTGTGCCAGTCCTCAGGCTTACACTCAGAGTTTGGGCAGTGTCTCTGAGGTTTTTTCCATTCCTAGCTGTCTATCCCTTTAGTCACTGGAGCCACTTCTAGCTTTCTGGCAGTTAATTAGAGATAAGAGTCTCACAGACTTTCTTGCCTGGGCTGACGTGGAAGCTTGGTCTCCAGATCTCAACAGCCTGAGTAGCCAGTATTACAGGCTTGAGCCACTGGTGCTCAGCTTTGTCCTTTAATTTTGCAAAGGTTACACACATTTCTATGGGATACAAAAAGTATTGTCAAAGTAAATGTAGAAAAGAAGATATATAAACTATTTTTTAAGATATATAACATAACCTTCATACTGAAACACAACTTTGAGATGTGCATGTGGGAGTGTGGGGAGCAATCCTGGGGGTTAAACTCTGGTCTTGGGCCGTGTCCCTGAGCTTCTTTAGTTCAAGTGAGAACTCTACCACTTGAGCCACAGCATTACTTCTGCCTTTTTTTTGGAGGTGGGGGGGAGTAGTTTGTTAGAGATAAGAGTCTCACAGAGTTTCCTGCACAGGCTGGCTTCAAACCATAATCCTCAGATCTCATCATCCTGAGTAGCTAGAATTACAGGTGTACATGAGCCACTGGCACCTGGCTACAAATTTTATTTTTTTAATTAATATTTGTGCGTTTGTCTGATATAGTGTGTATTTCTCATTTTGATACAATTAAAACCTACTAGCAACACGGTTTAACTGTTAATACTGTAAGAAATTTTCATGTCACCTAAGTTATATGCAAATATAACTTAGCATGGACATATCTCAGCTGATTATTAAGCAATTAGCAAACACTTGGTGTTTGGCTAGCATAGTAGCAATATAAAGATACTCTTTGCTGATCATTCATCTACCATTCCCTGTCAGCATTAGTGTTCTTGCATACTTCTTTAACTGTTTTGATCAAATTAACCCAAACTTTTATAGTCAATAATTATTCTGTACTTTTATTTGTTTCTTTATCCTCTCATGTAATCGGTTTTTTTTTTCTTTTTTCCTCTGGTTTGTCTATACCTAAAGAAGAATTTCATCACTGGTTATATAATTCTAACCTTAAGAGTAAACTATTTTTAAGCCAGGTACTGGTGGCTTACACCTGTTTTCCTAGCTACTCAGGAGGCTGAGATCTGAGGATCACGGTTCAAAGCCAGCCCGGGCAGGAAAGACTGTGAAATTCTTATCTACAATAAACCACTAGAAAACCGAAAGTAGTGCTGTGGCACAAGTGGTAGAGCACTAGTCTTGAGCTGAAGAGCTGAGGGATAACGCCCAGGCTGAAAGTTCAAGCCCCATGACCAACCAAAAAAAAAAAGGAGTAAACTATTTTTATTTAATATTTACACTAATCTTTATGTTTTAGCACAATTATTTGGTACGGACTGCCAAGAACATCAACATAGTAATACAGATATAATTCATTTATCAATTAATAAAGAATTTGTCATACTGGATTTATATATTTCAGGCTATTAGTTCTCACTTTGCAGCTTTCTACCTACTCATAGCTTTGAGTAGCAAGTTGGAAAAGAAAATTCTTCATAACATCCCTAATTACTGAACCTAAAGAAATAGATAAAGGTGGAAATAGAAACATATTAATCAGAAGAACTAATTAGAGCAATTAGAAATGAGCAATAGGAGAAAAAGTGTTGACTGTGTTGTCACCTGGTCTTTGGATAAAGTTTAATAACAGGCTTTTGGAATTTCTAATTCCACTCACTCCAGCATGCCTCCATCTTCCACTTTATTGTACACATTTATCTAAACATTTCACAGGAACTTTGGGGCTGCTAAACCATTCAAACCAGCTCCATAGAGGATCCTAGTTTCAAGGAGATTAGAGTTATAATTATGCAGGCCCATGACCTGCCATCATCTGCAGATATACTCATGTTGATTTTTTATTCTTATGGCTATTTTCTCTACTAAATGAACACCATGCAAAATACACTTCAGTTTTTCAGTGGCCATATGCTTTGCCAGGTGGATGTGATGTTCATAGTTGATTTTTTTTAATTCTCCTTTTGCATTCATGTCCTATGTATTCTTGTTTTGCAAGTTTTCATATAAAACTTTTTCCCTGATCCACATGCCTTTAGTTTAGACAATCTTCCCAGTCCTCGTGATTTATTTTGACAATAGATGTATTCCCCTGTACAGGTTAAACATGAAACAAGTCAGCGATTTCTATGAAGATTTTCATCTGCCGAAGGAGTTGGGGCTCTTTTAGCCGTTTATCAGAACAGGCCTCGTAAGAGAAGTTGCAACCTAAGTGTCTTCTGCATCCAGTGTCAGGGACAAAGAAAGAAAACCTTTTTTAAGAAATAGGGGATATGTTACACTTTGAATCTGAAATGTCTCTCTAAGGCTCATGTGTTTGGGGCTTCTCTTGAAGAGATTGGATGCTCACACCTCTGACTTAACCATCAATGTTACCATCCCTAAAGAGATTCATAATATGCTGGTATGATTGAGAGAGTGGCTAATGGAATACATGGGTGATTGGGGTCTTTCTCTGAAAGATATGCCTTGTTGCTTACTTCTTCCCTATCTCTCTTCCTGCTGCCATGTTATTCTGCCTCAGAACCAAAGCAATAGCTCCATCAGTCCTTAAATAGAAGCTTTTAAAACTGCAATCTAAATATTTGCTCTCTTAAATAATCCCCCTCCCTGCCCCAAATATTTGACTCAGCAATCAAAAGTCTGATGGATACAGAAAGTACTGCCATGGAAGCTCATGGAAGATTCTTATACTGGTAAAAGGGTAAGAACATGAAGAGTCGCAGAAGACACAATTTCATGTATTTATTTTCTTATTTTTTATGCAATAAGCCTTAGGGAAGCTTCTGTGAGATGCTTAGCTGGTTACTTGGTTCTGGGCTTTATGATAAAGAACAGAAGGAGATAAGAAAGGCTAAAACCAAGAATGAAGAAATGGGGAATTTGGTGGCGTGAAGAAGAGGAAACAGGAGACAGTTCTCAGGAAGGGATGTACTAAGGACTTGCATCTTTGTTCTAATGCTACCAGAAAAACATTGGTGACTTTATAATAGTGGATGGGGCATGATCATGCGTGCATTTTGAAAAGCTCATTCTGATCTAAGACAAAACCATTTAGGAAACAACTAATTAGAGAAAGCTGCATTGTGGTAGTCGTAGTATTTGTTGTATGAAGGAAGACAGGAGGAGCTAGGAACTTTCAGTAGAGACACTGAGTAGGCTGAGTGGCAGAGAGAAGATGTTCGGGGCTATACCTATTCTGTCTGCTTCCTAAGGTCCACGTTCCTCTCTTCTTCACCTTCCTCTTTTCCATAAGAGGACTGATTCACATAGATCACGTGAGTCACTCTGTCATTAGTGACTTTTGATTGGGTGCTGCTGAGAGTCTACAGTTCCTGAGACAGTGAGGTATAGATATATGTTTCCTTTTCCCTCTACTTGCAGGAATATCATGGATCATTCTTAATCCAAATGACAGATTTCCCCAAGTAGCAGGTCTACAGAACTCTCCTGGATGCCAGAGAGTCTTTTCATAGAGGTAGTATTAAAACAAACAAACAGAAAAAAATTAAGATGCCCTACTATTTCTTCTACTATCACTAAACTCCATTTATACTTAAGACTCCCATAATTAATATAGTTTAGATTTATTTTAAATGTCAGTCTGGCACCTGTTCCTGCTAGTATCCTCATTGATGGAGTGGGTGAGGGAGATTAAATACTCATAAGGTTCTGGAGGAGGATTCATAATTGTATAATTCACTGAAATTAGAAATCCAGGAGTTGCATCAGTATTGAAGAGGAAAAAACAAACACAACGTGACAATGAATTTAGGACATGTTGAGTTATGGCTTCCATTTTATATCTACGTGGATAAGCTGAGATCATGCATTAGATGAACTAGACATGCAAGGACTTCCTTTCAACCATCAATCATATAGAAAAAGGTTTAGGAAGACAATGGAGGTTGAACAGGAAAAGGAACTGGATTTACAGAGCTTACTAAGGAGCAATCCTTTTCCTTCAAGGAGGGAGTTATTCCCTCTATTCAACTGAAGTTTAAGCTTCTTGTGGAATATAAATATATGCTTATCTTTCAATAGTATGCATTTCTTCTGTTTGTATTATTTAGTGTTTGGGTGCAGTGCCCTAGCTCCATAAAGTAGTTGCTGTGTAAGTGTCTGAATAAATGAATTTTGTATTATATGTGGATTTTAATTATCCACAATACAAGTGAACATAGAAAACACAGAGATAGCGTTTCAAATAACACCCAACAGAATTAGAAGCAACTTTAAAAGTGCCTGTAGGATTGTGTTGGAACAAGTCAGCTTGCTTTTCTGCCTACATTGCTG
Source organism: Dipodomys ordii (assembly GCF_000151885.1). Classification (NCBI taxonomy): domain Eukaryota; kingdom Metazoa; phylum Chordata; class Mammalia; order Rodentia; family Heteromyidae; genus Dipodomys; species Dipodomys ordii. Next base: position 2,567,793 of record NW_012267234.1, read on the forward strand.
TTCCAGACAAAACAATCTCATAGAGTCTGTTCATCTTGATCCAAATTTTGAACCCCTAGATGAAAATGGTAAGTCTTTAAAGTTCCCATTCCGTAATTTCACATAAAGATATTACACAGCCTGAAATATTCTTGTTCACAGAAATCCAATGAATGAACTATCAGATTAAGTAAGAATAAGAATGATAGTCTTGTAGTCTTAATTTTCTTTTTTCTTTTTTTGTGGTGCCAGTCCTGCGGCTTGAGTGCAGGGCCTGGGCATTGACCTTAATCTTTTGTGTTCATGGCTAGTGCTCTATCACTCAAGCCACAGCTCTACTTCCAACTTTCTTGGTGGTTGATTGGAGATAAGAGTCTCAGGGACTTTTCCTGCCCAGGTTGTCTTTGAATCATGATCCTCAGATTTCAGCCTCTGGAGAAGCTATGATTACAAGCATGGCTCTGAATATTCTAAATGAATGATAATCTCTGGAACCCCTAAGTAGTTTTTTTTATTTGAGTTTCTTTATCTTTTGTTTTTTTTATAGTATTAACGAAAAGGAAAATGAAAGAAAACAAAGGAAGACATACAAACATAGAAAATAAATCTAATATTAGCCTTAAATATATAAATTTGTAAGGAAGAATAATGGCCTCACCAAAGACAAACATGCTGTAATTCTAAGGACGTTAGCATGTGTCATCCTACTGGGTCAATTTACTGGACCTTGAGACGGAAAGATTTGGCTGAGTTACTGTGAGGACTTCGGTATAGCAAGGTTACTTAAAGTTCAGGAAGGATGCAGAAGGAAGTCAGAAGAAAGAAACATACTTGTGGATGACAGACTGCTTTACTAGAAATTTTCCTTTCTGTGTCCATGTCTGATGAACACAAGTGGCCTTTAGCAAGGGAAAAACACAGAGAAAGATTTGTTTGTTTGTTTTCTTCTGCCCTTCTCCTATATAGGAGTTTAGGGTTTGAATCCAGGATCTAACATTTTGCTTACTTGGTTTGCTTGTTCAGCTGGCCCTCTACCACTTGAGCCATGGCTCTAATACATTCTTTTGCAGATTATTTAGAGATAGAGTCTCATAGACTTTTCTACATTCAAATTGATCCTCCAGATTTCAGCCTTCTGAGTAGTTAGAATTACAAGCATGAACTGCCAATGCGTAGCCTTATGTGAGTTTTCTAAGGGAAGACAATCTTTTCACCCATTGAATATAGATAGGCCTTTGAAACTCATTCTATATGTCAGCTCTCCAAAAAGAGAAAATCCCGTAAGATAAAATATAGTAATTCTGTGGTCATTTGTTATTGCAGTAATGGAAAAGGAATACAATAGTGCTATATTTCAACTAATTGCATGAACCTTCAATATTATACAACTTTCCTTGGTTGCAGAGAACCAGAAAGATGTGAGAAAAAGAAAAAACTGCTGCTTTGTATTCTGGTGTGAATCCTCTATTTTCTTTAATCACAAAAATTTAAAACTTTGGTATTTTTATAAGAATAGTTCATTGTGTGTCATTTTTTAAGCTAATATTTTCTTCATTTTTATTTCATTTGAACTTTATAATATGTGACATAGTATATATTATATAGTATTTATGATAAGATGTATTTACTATATATGATACTATATATAGTATATATGATAAACTTACTCCATATTAATTGTACCATATTATACAGTATAGTATTTATACTAGTTTATAATATATAGTATATATAAAGTATAGTATATATGCTATATATTATATACACTATATAATAAAGCATATGAATTCATATTATATAGTACATGAACTCATACTATATGAAATTAATATGCATTATATTAGATAGTATATATATTTAATATAGTACATATACAGCATATATAGTATATACACTATATATAGTGCATATACTATATAACAAGTATAGTATATACACTATATATTATATATACTATTTATTAATTATAGTGTACTATATAATATATGATATATATAATATAGTATTAACACACTATACTACATGTAGTATATAATATAGTATATATGACATATTATGTCTAATATGTTATATACTTTATAGCATATATGATATATATCATATATGATATATATCATATATAGTACATAAATATAGTCTATATATAAATATATATCATATATAATATAGAAATATAGTCTACATAATTCATGAATTAGATATACTATATATGTAAAGGATAAGGTGAGTTTTATCCTTCATTTTCATATATGTATGCATATATGTATATATAGTATATTTATTTTTAGTGAGAAAATTTTAATATTTAATAAATTCTTGAGTTATTCATACTTACCCAAACAACATATTTGAATATTTTTATATTCTCTCCTTTTTTAGCTTAGATATTTTAAATCTGAAATTAATTAAATATATGAGAGAGGAAATTATTCATTAACACTTTCAAAAACTTGTAAAAGTAAACATTGATTCATCCTTTCCTCATTGATAATATATAGTGTCATTTTACAATATATGAACAGGTAAAACAAAATATTGAAAATAAGTTTTGCTCTATATCAGTTCATATCTTAGGCTGCAATAGTGTATGTAGTTATTTATCTTTTATCCTCCATTTTGATAATGGACAATACATTGTTTAGCTTTCACCTCTTTTTTCCATTTTGTTCTAATCATTTTTTTCTGTTCTAGCCTTCTAAGTTTATATACCCTCAAATTCATTACAAAATAGCTCTGAAAACTCCATGAGATTATTTTAGGAACAAAAAAATAATTTTACTTAATATATAAAATGATTATGTTAACGAAGTGGCATTTTTCTGTGCACAGACCTGGCATATTTCTTCCCATATTTGTCTTCTTTTTTATCTCTTCTAATTCTTTATACTATTCAGAAAGAATATATACATTCCTTATTGGATTTATTCCAGGGTATATATTTTTTTAGATCTAGAATTAATGATAAAATTTATTCTCCTGTTACCATGATTACTCTAGACTGCCAGCAACATAATGTTTCTGTATACTTCTGAGAAACTCCCAGGTTGAACTCTCATTATTTCTAAAAGGATGAAGTTGAGCATCATAGATTTCCACCATTATTTCAAGTATTTATGCAAATGTGTTCACATACTTCATTTACTCACATAAAACTAAATATTTTTAAAATTGTTCTTTAATTGACTACAGGACCAAAATACTCTGGCTTAAGATACTTGTCAGATATCCATTGTATGCACTGACATGTAATTTTAGTCAGTGAGTAATAAAGGCCTGTAGTATGACTGTTTTCCAGAGTTACCTCCAAGTTTACTTGGTACGTGCTAATATTGCATACCATTTCTAAATTAAAGCAAGAGTTATTTTGAATTCTAGATTAAATGTGGAGGCAAGTGTTGTCTTATATGCAATAATGTTGATTCATATAAACATGATTTTGTTCATTGATTTATTTGCCAGTTCTGTAATGAGAGGTTCAATCAAGTTTCATGCTTGTAAAAATCATAGAAACTAAAGGTAAGCAATAATCTTATGTGTAAATTGGAAGAGTCACAAATAGCACTACATCTCCTCTCACACCAGAAATGCTGGTATTTTTTCTTTCTTAAGCATGGTAAGTCACCTCTAGCTGACTTGGATAATAGAGCAATATCAATAAGATTGGGTAATTATGAAAGCATGGATATTTATGTAAGCATAGACATCTTACAATTCATTACTAATATGATTGCTATTTTCACTTACTATAACAACATCTTAGAAAGAAAAAAGGTCTTAGGTGGACATATATGGTATATCCCACGTTCCTTAAGTTTGTATTTTGCACAAATGTTTTTTACAGTTTCATATGAGTGAATTATTTATATGATTCCAGTCTGCTTCTCTCACTGCTTTTATGAGGCTCGGGTTTTGCATATTTTTCTCTTTTGTAGCTATCTATTCAGGAGTATAATAGGGTCTTTATCCAGCAGCTGAGATCAACTATCTTTATTCACTCAAACATATTACTATTGGAGGTATAGCTCAGATGGTCGAGTGCCAGCCAATGAGCGAAAGCATCAAATAATGAGTTCAAGTCCCATCCTGGAAAAAAAATCACATTATTATTAACCAGTGATAGGTCTGAAGCAGTAATATTCTTCCTCAAAGAATGGCATCGCCCCATTTGTTAGGAAATGGAAAGACTTGGAAAAAATTATATTAAGTGAAGTAAGCCAGGCCCAAGGAAGCATAGGTCCCATGGTTTCCCTTATTTGCAATAACTAGTATATGTCTGAGACAAACAGAAACGGTCAGATAAGTTGATGTTAGGTGAAATGAACTCCAAGATAAGGATTCAAATGCTTTTTCTTTCTTGCAATTGTTTCTAACATATTTATAAGATGATTTCTTTGTTGCTTTGTATGTCCCTCCCCCACGGTATAGCCCCTGCTTTCATTGTATTTGATGTTGCTATAATTTGTGGAGGGGAAGGGCAAAAACAAATCGTTTAAATAGGGATACAGGTGGACCCATTGCAACAATGAGATGTACAAGACATTATGTCGAAAAACGAACTTTATAACTTTGGTGAGGGAGGGGGCCGGGGCGTGGGGTGGAGATGGGAGGGATGGGAGGGGAAACAAAGGAGGAGGCAACAACGCTTGATAAGAAATGTTCTCATTACTTTACTCTTGTAATTGTAAGCCCTCTGTACAGTATTTTGACAGTTACAAAAAGTGTTGAAAAGCGAAATTTTCAGCTTAAGATTACAGATTCATGTTAGAGAGGGAAAGACAGGAAGAGGACCATGGGTTTCAGAGTTGTTCATATTTGCTCTATTTTGAATATAGTTAACTTGGATATTATACTGTCCTATTTAGTATATATATATATATATATATATATATATATATATATATTTGTATTTGTATTTATACCTGAATCAAAATTATCTTACAATGCATCTATGTGCCACATTGTCACATGCTGCCCATCATTGAATTGTCCTGAGACAAATGCTTTTTTTGTTGAAAACTCTTTTCTCTACCTCCTAAAGAAATGGTATCTCTTTATTGGTAGCCTTAAAGTATAGGAAGCATTTTCTTTTTTCCCCTTTTTTCTTTTCTTGTAAAGGTGATGTACAGAGGGTTCCAGTTACATAGTCATCAGTCATATTTGTTAATATCCCAAATTAATGCCAATTTTTCATTAACTGCACTAGCTTTGGTTTATTTCTACATATCCATTACTGACTCAATGGGGCACTGAGAGGTTAGAGCATAGCATGAACTGTTTTGGGAATTCCCAATGTTCTCAGGAAACTTTCTTTCAATCTAAACATAGGTAGCAAGGCTTTCTTACCTGTGAGTCTCATCTGTGGATCAGAAATAATAATCAGAAAAACATTACTTCTGTACTGAACATGTAATAGATTTCCCTTCCTTGTCATTATTTTAAAAAACACAGTAAGAAGCATTTTATACATAATTTAGATGAGGTATTATATGTGGTCTAGAGATGATTAAAAGAGGAGAATGCATGGAGGCTTTGTATGAATACTTTACCATTTTGTTGAAAAGACTTGGGCATCCATGGCTTGAGGTATCTTTAGGAGGTCCTAGAATCAATCCTTCATGCACACAAAGGGAAACCTATCATTCTTATCCTGGGCTATTTATTTACACATTTTTTTCCTAACCAGTTAATCTTCCAGTAGACAACAGTTTCCTGGTAAGCAATCCTATAATGTTGCCTACCTCCATGTAGAAATTAAGCTGTTTTATATCCATTACCCTGTAAAACTGTGTCATTATAGCATCCCAAGTGTTTTGTTGCCCTTGGCTGTGAAGTGCCACAGAAAATTTCCCTCGGTAATAATCATAATACCAGTTGATTATTTTTAAATGTAATCAAACCATATTATGCTCCTATGAACAACATGTTGCCAGGAGCTAGAGTTACTTGCTGTTAGAGATTATGAACAGAATGTGCCTTGCAATAGTAATACCTTGTTTATTTTTTCTTCCATCTTTGTAATCTCACTTCTCTTTGTGTTTAAGTGCAAGAATCTCTGTGATTATCTCTCTCTCTCTATATATATATATATATACATTCATTTTCAGTAATGTTTACTTATATAAATAGATTCATTGGTACTTCTAAAATATAGAAAATTCTGAGTCTTTTTTTCACTCACCATGAATTTTTTTTCTATTGTTGCACAAGTATTTGTCAAGAAGAATCTAGGGAAAAACAAGAAGAATTTTCTTAGGCATAATGAATAGACTCTTTAAAATTTTTTAGTGTTGGGATTATATCAGTGGATATATATCTTGAATATGAAGACAGTTTTTCTATCTCTTCTCTCAGTGTTCCCTTGTCTACTTCTCTATCATACTCCCACCACTATCTCTTGTCATTTTGAACATACATTTGGCAGAAATGATTAGTAGGAAACAACATGCATATATGAGTATTACAAATATAAATTCCACAGATTGCTACTGAGAAATGGCCTCAAGAATGGAGGGAAAGACACTATGCATTGGATAAGTCAGGTGAAGAGGTACAAACACCACAACCATAAAGATGATGAAGAGATAAGGAGAAGAATAGTAGAAAAGAAGAGAAGAAGAAAGACAAAGAGGAAGAAGAAAGGGAGGACTAAGGAGAAGCAGTATATCCGATCTTTTCTTTCTAGAAATCTGGCTTGTTCTCTGCAAACTGGAAAGCAGAGTTCCATTGGGGTGACAACTGTCAGTGTCCTGATCATCCAAACTAAACATGATTTCTTTCACTGAATAGTTTAAGTACTCTCTGTTAGTTATCTCCATTAATATTTGCTGTAGACTTCCCATATTCTATTAAACACATCAGTAACAAGTCTGGAAATCTGGATATTTTTTAGGTTGCAACAAAGACCTCACTGGACATTAATTTTGTAATGTGGTTTTATTCAAGTGGACTGGTAAAGATATCTAACTCATGTTTATTTTTTGATGCATTTTTGTCATCTTATTGGTAGTTCTCATGGTAGTTTTCTAACAGCAACTTTCAGTCTACTCCTTGACCGACAGAGAGATCTCTCCCTGAGTTCTCACAGATACTGTCTCTACTGTGTTCAGTCTGTTTGTTATTATCCTAGTAAAGTACTCTCTAGCACCTTTGTTCAAAGTTGTATGTCACTCCTTGCCATATCTATTATTCGCTCACTAGCCTATATACTTTCTTTCATGTTCTAGTACACAAGTTGTAGGCAATTGTTTTCTTCCAGCTAACAAGCCTCCTGCTGGAGTATGTGGCTGCCAGCCTTCAGGTGTTAACGCCTGCATTCTGGAAGAATGCTACCACATAGCTCTCCTTGAACTGGAGCCTCAGGATCTGCATCCCTTTTTTCCATTGCTCGGTAGCACACATTGGCTGATCTTAAAGCTTCTTCAGGTCTTGCAAAAGCCATACCTTTTCAGCTTTTGTAATGTCCAGGCTAAGGCTTAGTAATTTCTCTGGGTGGCAGGGGGGGATCCCGATAAAATGCCATGTTATCACACAGAGGTGCTTCTTCAGCTTCAAGCAAAGGCCGGAGTGCAAGGCTTCCGCATTTAAGGCTAAATGACCTCTATTGACCCAAAAAGTTCTGGGTAATCTGAGGAGCCAGGAACAGAGAGTACAATGATTACCTGGATGTGCTCATCTCATTCTCAAACTCAGTCTGTCTCATGTTTCTAATCATGGGCACAGCTGATCTGTGATGATTGAGGAATCAGCATTCTCTAGCTGAACTTATCTGGTTTTATACCTGATTTTCAGTTTTTATTTAGGCTTGGGCTACAGTGGAGGGTGTTGGTGTACAGTCAGCAGAACTTTTTTTTTATTTCTTAGCTATCAGCCTTCCTTGCCCTTCTCCAATAAATGATGGTGTGCGATTTTTCTCATCTAAATTAGTAGTCATTACAATTGCCTTTTTTCTCTTGTAGTTCTGAAGCTTCTGCATCATTGTAAAACACAGTGGTAACACTCTATTTTCTCCTACTGGTAACCAACTTCAATATATCCCTGGCTAATGTTTGAGCAATTTTATTTTTCAAAGAATACAGGCAGTAACAGAAGAGAGATAAATCTTTAACAAGGCTCCTCCCCACCACCATCAATTCTTACTCTCCATTGCCGATAGCCGGACAGCAAGCCATCTTCAAATTTTCATTTTGCACGCTCTTTCGCATGGCAATGACAGGTAGAAAGAAATAGACACCGTGAGATATTTTTGCATGCATTAATATCCTTGGTGAATGTTCTTAGCATTCACATCTCTAGTGAAGGGAAAGAAAGGGTATTGCAAAAAGGCAAAGATATAGTCTTGTTACAGCTATGAAAGGAACCTACACATAGCCCAGAATTTAGGAAAACCCCTTGCCATTTGTTACAATTGAAGAGGGTTTCAGGACTTTATTTTTCCTCTTTGTATGTGTAGTTAGTAAGGCTTGAACTCTTAGCTCTTTTGCGCAAGGCTGTTGCTCTACCAGTTGAGCCACTGCTCTACTTCCTCTTGCTTCAGTTAATCATACGATGCAGGTGTCTTTAGGAAGGAGGTGTGGGCTTGAGTAGAATAACTCTCTTTGGCTACGGATTATGCTTGACAGTGCATTCAAGAAAGAGAAATATTTCAGTCACTGAAATCTTAAGAAGTGGGTCTTATTCTACTTCCCTACTACAAGAAGTAAGATAGACTTACTAAAACAGAACTTTTCAATTAAAATCAATATCATAATATATCTCTGCTTGGTTTTGGTGGGCTGTAATACTATAAGGTTTTCAACTAACTGTGCAGAAAGACAATGATGATCAATAATAAGATTAATAGAAGCCATTAAAATGAAAATGAACTTGCGGCCATTTCTCCTGGACCTTGAAAGCTGTGTGGATTTTTCCCTGGCTCTCAAAGCAGAGTAATACACAAACAGTGAATAATACCTTTGGTAAAGAGCACTTGAAAGTATAAAATACCTAGCAGAAAGAGTGGCTGAAAAATGACATCCATACATGAGGTCAGAAATATGGTCTATGAATGAACAGACTGATAAAATGGACTCAGTCATAATTCAAACTTTATGATAATTAAAAGCTGCTGTTAAAAACAAGCAAGCTACAAACAGGAAGACAGTTTTGTAATATATATATCATTATCATGATTTCCTGAATTTGGATAAAATCTGCAACATTTTATAATAAGAAAAGCAACTCGAGAGGGTGCCAATGGCTCATATCTATAATCCTAAATCCTTGGGAGACTAAGGCCTGGAAGATTAAGGTTTGAAGCTAGTCAACGCAGAAAAGAATATGAGATCTCATCTCTAACCAGCACAAAGCTGGACTGGAAGTGTGGTTCAGATGATAGAATGCAAATGATAAGCTAGTAAGCTGAGTTACTATGAAGCTGTGGGGAGAAAAGCAAGGAGAAATATCACATAGAAAAGAAACAATATGTAGGCAACGTATTTTCATAGACACACAATTAGAAAAGATACAAAGATTGCACATTAAAACATAACAACATTAATAATTAAGGAAACATAATTTGAAATAATAATGAGACACTACTACATACATGGTTTATCAGAAGAGAAAAATAATAATAAAGCAAAGCAGACTATACCAACATGGAAGTGATTGTAGAGAAACTTCACATCCATGGCTAATCAGAATTCCAAGTGATAAAACAACTTCAAAACACATTTGAATCAGCCTTATTTAAGTACAGTACCTTTTCTTATCAGTCACTCTGTTATGTCCTCTGAGCACAATACATTCAACAAATATTTAGAAAGTAGAATAGAAGCCTGCTCCCTCCATTACATGTGCCCCGCCAGACATTATAGTACTTTCCAAAGTGATTCACAAGTCAAAAACTCAATGCGTATCCTACAAAATTCAAAAAATGAAGGAATTCATGAGCATGTTTAAAAAATGCCATATATCCAGACACATTGTATTAATAACTGCTTTGTTGAATGGCAACTCCTTTCTTCAACTACTTAGAAATAATAAAAATATTTTAAAATTATATAGCAACAAGGCTAGATTTAGTGGCTAAATACAACCTATTGAAAAGAAAGCGGTAGGTTCCTACCACTTGGTGAACTTTAGCCATACACTGTATTTTTTAAAAATGGATTAACTTTTAAGTGGGTGAAAGAAGGAGATACCATTTAACCAAGCAGTTTATGAACACAATGCACCTTAATTAATGTCACACTTTCAGCTTACATCATTGAAACTGGATCTATTAACCTAAAAAAACACAAAAGAAAATAAGTGGAGATTAGCAGCCAAGCGGCAGTGGTCCATGCCTGTAATGTTTGGTACTCAGGAGGCTGAGATCTGAACACCGTGATTCCAAGAAAGCCTGGGTAGGAAAAGTTTGTGAGACTCCAATCTCCAATTAACCAACAAAAAGCCCAAAGTGGAGCTGTGGCTCAAGTGTTAAAATACCATCCTTGAGCCAAAAAGGTCAGAAGCAGCACCCAGAGCACCCAGGCCTTGAGTTCAAACCCCAGGACACACACACACACACACACACCCCAGGACATACACACACACACACACACACCAGGATATACACACACACACACACACCAGGACATACACACACACACACACACCAGGATATACACACACACACACACCAGGACATACACACACACACACACACACCAGGACATACACACACACACACACACCAGGATATACACACACACACATACACACACACACACACACACACACACACACCCCACACACACACACACACACACACACACACGCCAGAGAGGAAATGGTGCACAGAAAAAATATTGACTATTTCTTTAAAAGTTAAACATCACCTACGTATATTCCATTTATTGCACTACTAAGCATATACTTCAGAAAAATATCAAAGCATTTGTTAAATAAAGCCTAGTACAAAACAATAACCAACTAGAAACAATGTTAGAAAATGGATAGGGAGAAAACTTCTGCTGTGTCCATCCAATGGAATTTTACTCCATAATAAAGACTAACTCCTGATGAATGCTGAAGGATAGACAAATCTCAAAATGATGATGTCGGGTGACATAGGACAGTAAGAGATTACAGAAAATTGTTCTATTTCTGTTTTAGATTGTTCTAAATAATTCTAGGTTATTCTAGTTCTGTTAAGTTCTACAAGAATGTCAAGTCATCTATTACAACAGAAAGGAAATGGATAGGACAGATGAGGAGGAGGATAAAGTTGCTGGTGGGTAGAGCAGGGATTATACAAATCACTGAGTCACCAAGTGAAGAGATACCAAGGAAACTTTCAAGGTGATTGTTCATCTGGGGTTGGTGATAGTTTCATGAAGCAAAATGTGTATGCCTTAAATATAGGAATTAGGGGCTGAGAAGGTGGCTCAGTGGTAGAGTTCTTGCCTTGCATGCATGAGGCCCTGGGTTCGATTCCTCAGTACCACGTAAGCAGAAAAAGCTGGAAGTGGTACTGTGGCTCAGTGGTGGAGCACTAGCCTTGAGCTGAACAGCTGAGGGACAGCACTCAGGCCCAGAGTTCAGGCCCCATGACCAACAACAACAACAAAAAAGTATAGGAATTATATTTCATGCACATAGACTCAATAGAGTTATTAAAAAAATAAGATAAGAACAGATGAGTATAAAAATCTTCATATCAACATGTTTTAATAGAAAAGTCTCATGAACATCAGACCTGAAATGGCAGCAAGATCCAAAACATAATGTGTCTAGTGGACCCGTATGAGTAGGATTGAGTATTAACTCACTAGCACTAGTCAATTCAAGTTAATTATTTCTCTGCAGATGAGAAGCAGATTTTGGAGGAACTGAGTGCAAATGTTGCCTAGTGAAAAATAAATAAATAAACCAAACCAGGAGATACAATGGGATGAGATTTCATTGACTGTGATCTGCAGAACACATCACAGGGTTACATAGTAGGCGTTTCCAGTGTTTGTTTGGCTCACCTTCTCCTCTTCAGGATAAGCACCAATAAATTCACCAGTTTGTAATTGTTAGAGAAATAAAGGCTAGGTATGACCATTGTTTTCAGAGCAGATGCTCTTGATCTCTCTGCAAAATCTTTCCACATGACAATGGTTTCAGCTTCGAATCTTCTTAAGATTCTTTGGATTATTTTTTTTCTTTTTCATCTTTTAATAACTAGTTATTACTTTCTGATAATAATTTCTCTCCTATAAATATTTGCCCTATGTTTTTCAATGAGAATCTTCTTGAGGGAAGAGTAAGAGAGACAGAGAGGAGAGTATTAAATTCTCTAGCAGTTTGCAACCCAACGTTGACATTAGTACAGAATTTCAGTCCATCAGGTTCAAATGGATTGATTCTAAGTAACATACTTTGAAGTCATGAAAACAAAACACAAGCATCAATAAGAAATAGATGATTTACATTTTTATTAATTTTTTTGCTTGTAATGACCATCATTTAAACAACTCTCATATATCTTCTCCACTTCCACAACTTCCTGTAGCTGAAACTCTACTAGAATCTGGGATTTGGGTTGAACTTGATATGCACAGGTCATCAAAGTAAACAAAGAAATCCACAATAAATAACCTCACTCCCACACAGAAGTTACTTTAACACATGAAAATTGGAGTCCTTAACAAAGCAGAAATACATGGGAATAATTCACACCTGTTGAAGGCTAGAGGTAGAAAAAATAAAGTTGATTCGATGAAACCACCATTATATTAAGTACTCTAATTGATCCTGAAAGAAAAAAGCATCCTTAAGGTATTATATTTCATCACAAAGATCTATACTGTGTAGAAATTATTGTGATCAGTTCCACTTTAGCTTTCCTTTTCTGGAACATACTCCAAATTTATGTAATTTTCGCTACTTAAAAAAACATTTGATTAATTGGGTGGCTATTTAATCTTAAACAGTCTGAACTAATACCAGACATTAAAATAAGGAATTTCAGCAAAGAACTTGGTTGCTTTATTCTATCCTGACTCAAAATCTTTGAAGATAATATTAAAGGAGAAAAGATAATATTAAAGAAGAAAATAATTAAATAATAAAAAGAGATAGCAAGAGGAGAATAAAATAAGAAAAATTAATATAAAGTTCCTACTTTATTTTGAATCATGACATATGTCCAAATACGAACTCATCTTTAAACGTTACAATGTGTTTGTTAAGTGTCAAATGATTTGCAATGTAGATAGATTGACCAGATAACATTTTACATTGTTTTTTCTCAAATTTTAGTTTGTGACTGTATATATTCATTAAGAGCACAGTCAGTAGTTGGGCCCTGGTGGCTCACACCTGTAATCCTAGCTACTCAGGAGAGTCTGAGGATCAAGTTCAAAGCCAGCCTAAGCAGGAGAGTCTGTGAGACTCTTATTTCCAATTAACCACCAGAAAGTGGGAAGTGATGCTGTGGCTCAAGTGGTAGAGTGCTTGCCTTGACCAGAAAAACTCAGTGACAGTACCCAAGCCCAGAGTTCAAGCTCCATGACTGACAAAAAAAAAGAAAAAAAGAAAAAGAAATACATCTTTCAGTGTCCCTGAAATAATAAAACAGATTCTTCTCAAATGTACTGAATCAAAAATGGATTACCTGGTTTAGGTAGATTATACTTACAGTAACTTGCATAAATTGCTAAGAGAAAATTGATAACTCTGCTTGTGACCCACACTTTCTTTTGGGCTTTGGGAAGTATGACAGGTGCTTGAAGTGGTGCTTGAAGTGTAGTGACCTTTGTGTCTAAATACCAAATAAATCACTCAAAGCTTTTATGATAGTTTATATCCATCCTGGACCATTTGCCATTTCTTTCCAGAAGTTCACGAAATATACATATATCTATACATGTATAATTATAACCTTTATGAAATATTTTTAACATACAATGTATTGATTTGGAGTTATTTGAATATGAGTGTTTTCTTTTTGGGAAAAAAATTGTCCTGTCTGTGTCCATTTGACAAACAAAAAGCTATGTTGATACAATTTTAAAGTTTATTTTTGGCCCAAACTGACATCAAGGCACTTACTTTTGATAATTCTATTTTAGAGTAAATTTACAATTGCAAAGATTTTAAACTGAAAACAAACTTATACTTTCTGTGCATAGTTCAGTGCTTCTGATAATTTTTTGCTTTTCTTTGATGATGAATGAATTCTCTCTGGCATAACCTAGAGACGATTCTGAAATCAGTGAGACTGAAACATTGTTTATAGTTGTGAAATTCAATTAATTTTAAATATGTTTAACATCATATTCTATATTTTTCTGGAAAAATATTGTATATGGAGTTTTAATATTTTTTCTTAATAATCTTCAATTTAATATTATACTATCTTCTATTAGAAATAGAAAAAGATGTAGAAATGCATCTCTTTGTATATGCTCTTACATTCGGATACCTCTATATTCAGATGTGTGTATATATCTGTCTGTCTGTATATGTATGAGAAAATATAAGCTGTGAGTGTTGCAGAAAATTTACAGTTGAATTTATTGCTCCAATCATAATTTTTCCAACTTCAAAAATTCCTTGTTGATTAAAGTGCTTACACACAGAGTTGTAGGAGCCAAATGGAATACTCACAGGCAAAAAAGTTCCTTCTGCATAATAAAAGCTATAAAAGACCCCCCACCAAAAGACCCTCTTGTTATCTATACCTATATTTTCATTCTTATTGATGTATTTTAATGCATTTTAACTTTGAAATTACATAGAAATGTTTTGTATTCTATTTCTGGAAAATATGGTCTTTGAGAAATATAATGAATAATAAATACCAAATATTATATCAATCACCTATAGTAACAAACAGAGAAATGCAGAAGAAACTTAAGGCAGTTGCTTTAGATTGGCTCGGGGCAATTGACCTGATTTAGGAGGCTAGACATTTTTATTGTACTCTTATGAATGCTTCACATTGGCAGTTTAACTTTAGGAATACCCCTTTTCTTCTCTGCCTCAGTTTCTTCATATATAAAATGAGAGCATTTATATATATATATATATATCCAAGAATTTTATGTCAACGACTTATAAATGGTCAGTAATTGTATTTAATGGGCATGGGGGTGCATTGTTTTGTATGTGTATCCAACCACTTAATACCTATGAGTCAATTGCTTTGGCATCATTAGGTTCTGAAGGATAATCAATAATAACTGGAAATTGCTAATGAATCTCCCATACAGTCCATTATCTGTTTTGCTGATGCAACAATTTTAACATAATACAATTTACTAATATTCTTTTAGTATCAAGAGATGGTAAAGTAAGTAGTGCCCAACCTAAACCCCATCCCAAAGATTATACCTATATCTATACCTATATCTATATCTAGCATGATCTATAAAGGTACAAAAGAAGCAGGAAAGATTAAAAGTACCTTATGCTTCCACTCTACTCTCTGAACTTGGGTACAAATTCTAGTTTCCATGATCCAGGTGTTCCACAGGAAATGGCTGTGTGAATTCTGAAAGATTCCCATTCTGCTTGGCACTTTTGTCAGACATAATGCTAGTATGCTATAATACTGGGTTAGTGAATAGTGAAAGAAAAAATATCTGTGTGCTGCATACCCACCATTTGGTTTTCATTTTATTTGTGTCAATAGAACCTAGATTTTAGGAGGGTAACAAAGTCCCTCCTAGGTGTGGGCTCTGGTTTCCCTCAATGCTGAGGCTGAACATGTGTCGTAATTCTAGCCATAAAAGCAATATACGAGGAAGTCAAGTAGTAGGAATACTTTTTCTTTTTCTCCCGAGTTTTCTTCTATTTGTTTCTGAGTGATTTGATTAGTTCCTGGGGCTTCGTCCACCTTACTTTGTAAGGCTCTTGAGTTCATCTCTTCATCTTTATCACTCTATCTAGATTCTAGACTTGTATCTTTCCATGTAGGGCTACTAAGAATTCATTCCATTTGAGGGGGAATCTTTTCTTCTTCTGTCAATCACCTTTTTCCTCCTGAGCTAATGATTAATTCATTAATAAAGCAATGTTTTCCTCATCCCCTCTTGTTAAGAGCATTGAAATTCATAGCATTCTGCAAAATGGTACCACTGATAAATTCTATCAACCACCTATCAGATTTATTTTCCTGACTTAAAGAAGTTAAAAGAATCTCAGTGGGATTCAACTGCCCACAGCATGAAACAGCTTGATGCTTTCTGTCTTTCTTTGTCAATTGCATTGCTGAGGTTCTCTTCAACACACATCCTAAATTCCTAAATTCCTCATCTCTGATTTGGCTTTTGGAGGAATTTTCAGCATGGTGCAACACATCTATAATTACTGGAACTACCCCCAATTTGTGCCTAGTGTCACAAAGCAGTTATAAACAATGCTCTCATTCATGCTTCACATTATCCTAGTCTGAGTCATAACAAAGGTTCAATAATGCTCACTCTTCTTTGAGTGCTTTTGAACCTGTATATTTAAAGGGTAAGACAAGTTTGGTAAGGCAGTCTTAGCATGTGTGCATTTAACAAGCATATCTTGTTTCAATATACATTCAAGTTTAAGAACCATGGTTTTAAAGCATATTTGAGATTGACTTTCATTCCTGAAGTGGCTGGAGATATTTTTCCCTCTCATTCACTAAATGTATTTAAACCCTTGCATATAAAAATCTCTAAACTACATTTCAGTTTTCTTTTGTTTTACTGTTTCAACTTTTTTTAAAAACTTTATTGTAAAGATGCTGAACAGAGGGGTTACAGTTACATGAGTAAGGCAATGAGTACATTACTTGTTGATCATTGTTACACATACATTTCAGTTTTCATTCTACAGATTTCTTCTCTGATGAATAACATGCTCAGGTCTATCTGAGAAATGACCATTATTTTAATATACTGTGTCCTCACAGTTTAATTAAATTCCATAGGATATTTCATTAACACATACCTTCCTTCATGCATTCTCATATACCAGAATTCATGGCTCATACCTGTAATCCTAATTACTCAGGAGACTGAGATCTGAGGATCGCTATTCAAAACCAGCCTAAGACTCTCAGCTCCAGTTAACCACAAGAAAACTGGAAGTGGTGCTGTGGCTCAAGTGGTAGAGTACTTGCCTTGAGCTGAACAGCTCAGAGACAGTGCCCAGGCCCAGAGTTCAAGCCCCACAACCAACCTCCCTCCCCCCCAAAAAAGAATTCCACCTGTCTTTCAAAGCCCAGAGTAAATATTCTTTTCTTATCAAAGATATTTCCCATTTTCAGACAGTAAGATATTTCTTAATTTCTTTTTTAAAAAATGTTATTAAATTTTTATTGTAAAGATAATGTACAGAGGGGTTAAAGTTACATGACTAAGGCAATGAGTACATTTCCTATCAAGCATTGTTACCCCTCCTTTGTTTTTCCCCTACCATCCCTTCCTTTCCCACCTCCCCAACTCCTCCCTATCCCCCCAACCGCCATTCATTCTCAACATAATGTACATCTTATACATCTCATTGCTACAATGGGTTAACCTGTATCCTTATTTCAACATTTTGTTATTTCCCTTTCCTCCACAAATTAGAAAAATGTATACAAGATGCAGGGCACCAGAATCAAATACAGTGAAAATGGGGTTATACCACGGGGGAAGAATATACAAAAGAACGATATCTTATACTAATCACTGTTAAGTTTTCAAAACTCTGCACATACCGTGATAATTTTATTTGTGACCCCTCAGAACAGTGACCACTTGTGATTTTTCTGAATAATCTTCACAATGCCATTATGTATGTGTGTGCATGTTTGTGTGTGTGTGTGTGTGTGTGTGTGTGTGTGTGTATGTGAGTATGCATGCATGTGCTTGTACTGAGTCTTGAACTCAGGGCCTCAACCTGTTATTTGGCTTTTTCAAGACTGGCAGGCACTCTACCACTTGTACTACAGAACCACTTCTGGCTTTGTGCTAGTTAATTGGAGTCTCATGGATTTGTCTATAAGGGCTGTCTGCAAATTATGATCCTCACATCTTGAGTAGCTAGGATTACAGGCATGAGCCACCATGCCTGATATTCACAAGCTCTCTTGTATTGACTTACAAACAATACTTGCAAAATAAAAACTCATGTAATGAACATCTGTCAGTAGTGTGAGGTTACTAATTCTGTTTCAAAGTACATAATTAAAATTAAAGATGAGCAGTTGTCCAAAAGTAAACTCAGATATGGCATATTGAGATGATTAGAAGTATTATTGGGAAATATATGTCCTAATTCACACTGTATTTTTATTCTCTCCTGTGTTAGATTCTTTTTCTGGTTCTAAAGAATGATTCCAAAGAACTCTTATCTTGAATTTGAAATTCCTTGACTTTTAGCAGAAATAGGCATTCTTCTTTCTTAATAGTTATATATAAGTCCTTGATTGGAGAGAGAAGGAGGCTAATCAAACCAAGTGTCAATACTAAACTCAGTTACTGTAGTCAAAGAGATGTGGTGATTTGATTGAAGAAACTGAATTACTTGTCTATCCTTTGAAGTAAAGTTGGAGTTGGCTCCTTGCCAATCATAAAGAACTCAAAACTGGGGAGGGAGAAACATTAAAGAAATTCAGAATAAATTAGTGCTGCTTAAGCCAAAAGAATAGATATCAATATAATGTTCAATAGAATGGAAAAATCAGACATTTGTGGAAATAGGTGGTGTGTGTATAAATTCTGAGTCATCAATGAGTAAGAAATTCAAGTTAGAATACCTCAATTATATACATACAGATCTTCCCTGAAAGCCAGTCATATTACCCAGAACATTACAAGTCAGGATACCATAAAGATACCTGCACATCCATGTTTATTGTTGCACTATTCACAATAGCCAAGTTATGGAAATATCCCAGATGCCCTACAATAGATGAGTGGATAGCAAAAACATGGTACATATGCACAACAGAATTTTACTCACCCATTAGAAAGAATAAGAAAAATTGATAGATCTATAACAAATCATATTAAGTGAGGTTAGCCAATCTCAGAAAGACAAATGGTGCCATTGCTCTCTCATATGTGGAAGCTAGATATCAAATGCAGCTAGACACGATAACTTTTTCAGGAATTTAGGAAGACTATAGGAGGATACCCAGAGGAAAGGAACCCAAAGGCATAACTCCTCCAAGAATTGAAAATACTATTTATTGAGATGAATTCCAGAAAATGGAAACAAAGGAGGTTTTGTATTATTATCATTATTGGTGGTGGTGGTGGTAGTAGTGAGTAGTGTTTTGCTTTAGGGTCCCATTGCTCTTTTGTCCTTTTAGTGAGGTTAAGGGAGAACACAGAAATGAAGGGAGGAAATTTCAAACTCTACTACAAAGCCATAGTAATCAAAACAGCTGGTACTGGCACAAGAAGAGATCTCAGGACCAATGGAATAGAATTGAAAATCAAAAATGAACCCACAGAACTCTAGCCATCCAATCTTCAATAAGGGAACTAAAAAAAAAATACAATGGAAGAAGGACAGCCTCTTCAATAAATGGTGCTGGCAAAATTGGTTAATCACCTATAGAAAACTAAAGCTACATCCTTATATATCACCTTGCACCAGAATCAACTCCAAATGGATTAAAGACCTTGGGTCAAAGCAGACACCCTGAAAACATTACAAAACGGAATAGGAGAAACCCTAGGTCTCCTTGGCACAGGCTGAAATTTCCTTAATAGAGACTTAGAAACACCACAAATCAAAGAATGGTTGAACAAATAGGATTGCATGAAATTGAAGAGCTTCTGCATGGCCAAGGACATAGCTATCAAGACCAATAGAAAGCCCATGTATTGGGAGAAGATCTTCACTAGCCATACAATGGACAAGGGTCTCATATCTAAAATATACCTGGAACTCAAAAAATTAAATCCCCCAACAACAAATCTTCAAAGAGACAACTGTCCAATAAATAAGTGGGCTAAAGACTTAAAGAGAAAGTTCTCCAAAGAGGAAAGAAGGATGGCCAATAGACACATGAAGAAATGCTCAACTTCTCTATCCATAAAAGAAATGCAAATCAAAACAACATTGAGATACCACCTCACCCCAGTTAGAATGGCTATAATCAAGAACTCTAATAACAACAGATGCTGGAGGGGATGTAGATAGAAGGGAACCTTACTGCATTGTTGGTGGTAGTGTAAACTTGTTCAGCCACTTTGGAAAGTAGTATGGACGTTCCTCAAAAGACTCCACATAGAGCTCCCCTATGACTCAGCAATTCCACTTTTGGGCATTTACCCAAATGATCACAAACAAGACCATACTAAAGCAACCAGCACAGCATTGTATACTACAGCATTATTTACCATAGCTAAGATATGGAACCAATCCAGATGCCCCTCAGTAGATGAATGGATCAAGAAAATGTGATGTATATATACACAATGTAATTCTATGCCTCCATCAGAAAGAATGACATTGCCCCATTTGTTAGGAAATGGAAAAACTTAGAGAAAATTATATGAAGTGAAGGCCCAAATTATATGAAGCCAGGCCCAAA
The DNA here is from genome assembly GCF_000151885.1 of Dipodomys ordii. NCBI lineage: Eukaryota > Metazoa > Chordata > Mammalia > Rodentia > Heteromyidae > Dipodomys > Dipodomys ordii. The sequence goes on from NW_012267234.1 coordinate 2,588,296, forward strand.
GAAAAATAGGTCCCATGGTTTCCCTTATTTGCAAAAACTAGTATATTTCTGAGACAAGCAGAAAAGGTCAGATAAGATGACCCCCAAGATCAGGATATAAGTGTATTTTTCTTTCTTGCTATTGTTTCTAACATATTTATAAGGTACCATGTGATTTTTTGTTGCTTTGTTATGATCCTCCCGCATGTTATAACCTGTTTTCACGTTATGTGTTGTTGGTATAATTTGTGGAGGGCAAGGGAAAAAACAAATTGTTTAAATAGGAATACAGGTGGACCCATTGCAACAATGAGATGTACAAGATGCTATGTTGGAATATGAACTTTACAACTTTGGTGGGCAGGGTGCAGGGTGGGGGGTGAGTATAGTTGTGGAGATGGGAGGGAAGGGATGGTAGGGGTAAAACAAAGGAGGAGGCAACAATGCTTGATAAGAAACGTACTCATTATCTTGCTCATGTAATTGTAACCCCTCTGTAAGATATTTTCACAATAAAAAACTTATTTAAAAAAAAGAAATGAAGGGAAGAAGGGTGAACACATGCAATTTTGATATTCAGTTTACACTGTGGAAAATGAACAGTGTAACTTGAGGGCCGAGTCAGGAGCGAGAAACTGGAGGAAAGTAAAGGAAGGGGTGACATTGTCCCAAAAAAGAAATGTGCTTGTTTCCTAACTTATGAAATGGTAACCCCTCTGTCATCACTGTAATCATTATCATAAAATTATATTAGTAAGCACAAATCAGTATAGTAAGAACAAAGAGCATGTTTTGGAAACAGTGAAAAGGAGAAAATAGAGTAAGAGGTTATCAACTGCTCTCAGATTCCATAAAAAGAACACGTTTTGGGGGGGGTCTTTTTCCTTTAGGAGTATGCATTAATAGTTGTAAGTAGTGTGCATTAGGTCCCTTACTTCATCTCAATAACTTGCTAAAACATTGAGTGCTTAAAATTAAAAAAAAAATCTATCTGTTATCTTCCAGTTTTCATGGTTCATGAGTACAACCACAGTCCTAAAGTCTTCAGTTGACAAATCTCTCCAAATTCCAATTAAGAATTATTGATTTCTTTCAAGCTATTTTCTTTCACTTTTAAAGAAATTATTAGCTTTAAGTAGTTGCACAAACGAGTTGCCATTTAACAAAGCAGTTTATGAATACAATATATCTTAAGGTTTCTAGAATTCTTTCCTTTTTGGAACCCAGAGCTCTCCATCAAGCAAAATCGAATGATAGCCTCTAGCCTTACCATTCAATGGCAGAACTGAGGCACTCATGTTTTTGCTGTTAGTCGAGGGTTATTCTAGCTCCTTACAGGATACTACAGCCTTCTACAAAATGGCACTGGCACCTGCCTTGATTATGTGCAAGATTGCCAGTGTAGGAAATCCTCCTTTAAGGATTGTGCATGACTAGGTCCAGCCTATTGAGAATCCTTCAGCTTTTGATTAAATCAAACTCAACCCATTTTCCCTGTCATTTTAGTTACACTTGTGAAATTGCTTCACCTTTCCCTTTTGGTTGGAAATGACATACTTGTATCCCATGTTCAGTTTTGCGGTGTCACCTCAATTCTACTTTGCCTGCTACAAAAAGAAGGCAGTTTCACCACACTGCTTCATCAGGTGACCCATTTATTGATACCTCCTGCTCCTTCTTTTATTTTCATCTAAAAAACAGAATGGCAATCAATGAGGCCAATGGCTCACGCCTGTCATCCTAGCTACTCAGGATGCTGAGATCTGAGGATTATGGTTCAAAGCCAGCCCTACCAGGGAAGTCCATGAGACTCTGATCTCCAATAAACTACTCAGAAAAAGCCAGATATGGTGCTGTGGCTCAAGTGGAAGAGTGCTAGCCTTGAGAAATAGGAGCTCAGGGACAAAGCCCAGGCCTCAGTACTGGCAAAAAAAATAGAATGGCAAATTTCTATGAACATTAATGGTCTTTGCAAGTCTCATCAATCAGAACACCTAACAAACTGGATTAATATTGTGTTATCTCATTCTATTTCCAGTTGATGCCAAGTCTCCAACTTTCATAAGGTCAGGAAATTAAGGCTACATATTTTATTTCCACTCAAAATGCCCATATTAAGCCCTTTAAAAGAAAAACTGGCTTTTTTCTTACTGAAGTGAAAATTGTTTTGTGAAAAACCCACTTATTTTACTCCAGTCATCCCCGTCAGAAGGTGATTCATTGGATGGTTTATCAGCAATTATAAGCACCATCTCAAAAAAATGAACAAAAATTATGGTAATTGTTATGCCCCCAAAGATTTTTTAAACCTGAAGAACTTATTTCCAAGTTTCATTCTTTATGTGGTGTTAAGGTTATATGCAATTAAGTAAAAACTACTGCTAAACAGAAGAGTTTTGTCTTGTTTTATGGGCTATGGTTGGCTGTGCTACTTAGATAACTGTAACTCTTGGAAGTTTTCTTTAAATGTTTTTAATTTTTATTAAATAACCTTCACTGAAATGCTAAGATTAGTGTTGTATGTTTTTCACAAAGTAAGATTTGGGGTAATTAGAAGGTTTTGAAAATGACAACTCTTGATTCCTCAATTTTTAATTTTTTTAAGGATATTTTAAGGATGTGGTGGGCTGTGAAAATCACGGACTTTCGACTATAAAAAGCCTTAAGTTTAATTTCAGTTCTGCCTCTGATACATATGTGATCTTGGCAAAGTAACTAAAACCTCTTCAACCCCACAAGATGAAATCCTAAGATGTTCTGCAAGATACTTGGGGGAGAATACTTGACTAGGATGCTACAGAATTGAAGTTGAAATTCAATCTGAAAGGATAGAACAGACACAAAGACTTTACCATCAGCAAGAGTTGGCAATCTAAGCTGCAATACAACTGTGATCCTCCACATAACACCAATTGATCTCAAGTGCTGATACTAGGTCAGTTATATTGGAATATTTGTGGCTAAGAAATTTTGCAAGCTCCAGAAATCAGAATTCTTTATTTTTTTCAAAGCTGGTAGCTAAATACATACTAGAACGACTCTGATTTCTTTTGCAGTCAGTGTCTAACTGGCACAGAGATGCAAAAGCCTAATTTCCTTCCCCAAGTTGTACAGATCTGTGAGTCCCTTCATACTGCAGAAGTTCAAGTCAAATCAGGCTGACCCTTGAATTTGGGCACAACCATACTTTTCCTTTTGTCTCCTGATGTTTGCTGATCCACAAACATCTTTTCTTCTTTATGTTTTATTTTATCATAAAGATGCTGCACAGAGGGGTGACAGTTACATGAGTAAGGCAATGAGTACCTTTCTTATCCAGCATTGTTCTTTTCTTTACAGAGATGTTCTATGATTATTTTCCTGGTAAATCACATGCTTGCAAATTTCTATCTCATGATCTACTTCTCAGGAAGTTAACCTGAGCCAGTCTCATTTGGAACAAAGATGGTGCTAAGCATACTGTGTGAGACACCAAGACAAAAGAAGTGAGTTTCTCCTTTCTTGGGAGAATCAGGGAAAGAAATGTTTCTTATGTGACCCTTACTTGTTTCAATCATACCTCTCTTTTACTTTTCTATACTCCTGAAGGCCCTCCTAAGAATGATGGATACTTAAACTCATTTCTCAAACTGCTTTGATGATTTCTAAGCCTCCTGTTAGGTAGTATATCCAATTATTTAGAGTACTGGGCTCTGGTTCAGAAAGACAGATTCTAGATTCTGGCTTATTGATTTGATCTAGGACCAGTAAGTTTGCTTTCTTTGCAAAATTGTGATGTACTTACATCCAATGTTTTAAGGATTCTTTTCCTTTGCAAAGTGTGATAGATAGATGCAGAATTCACATTTGAGTACAGCCAGCTCAAATGTTTAAATATCTGAGTTTGTAAATAATATTTAGCTTGGTAATTGGTCCTGAAATCCTTAATAATTACAAGAAATCACTACCCATCATTACAGCACATCTGTCACATGAAACACACTTTAACATCTTTTGGAAAATATACTGTTGGCTATGGAGAAAATAAGTTAAGTTCAATATCTTTCCCAGAGAAAATAATTCTCCTAGACTTGATTCTTTATTTTTATAACAGGATGTAATCCTGTTATATCCTCTCTGGAACAAAGCAAAAAGTTAAAGAACAGACTTCTAAAAGCAATATTTTCAGAGATTTAGTTGACCTAAGGAAAAACATGGAAAAGAATGTGGGCAGAATCCACTCGCAAGAGTTGTTTCCTAAGGAAAATGCTCTTATTTCCATGAAAAAGTCCCAGATAATAATAATAATAATGTTATTCTATGTGTGTTCTGAATGATATCTAACAGAGAATGCTAGAAACATGTTTTGCTTGCTTATGCCAAGATATACCTGTAGAAATTGTTACATGAGCACAAGAAATGGTAACCATGCACATACATACACATGTGCACACACATATGCACACACATCTTTCTATGTTCATGAAAGTTTCAAAATGCTTGAAACCAAGTACAGAAAGATTTTTTTTCTGAGGATGGAAGCCTAGCAATTTGCCTGTCATATCAGACAACCTTGTCCCGAGAAGTGTTTAGTGTATAGTGAAGCTACTTGAAAGACAAAGTAGAAGCTGATTTCTCCTGCTTTTAAAAAGGTTTTATAGACATTTGGAGAGAGAGAGAGAGAGAGAGAGAGAATGAATATTGCTATGCTCAATACTTTTAAGTTTATGGCCACAGTATGATGACACTGGTTCCCAAAGATGGCCTACATATACTACAGAATGACTCTACAAAAACCCAGACCCTCCTTCTACATCCCACAGTTTCAACATGCCTCTCATCCTAGGGGCAATAATGTTGTTAATCTGTTTTTATTTTAATCCAAGGGAACACTGTATATGAAATTCACTAGCACTCTTAAACCTATCATTGACCTCAGACAGAGCCCCATTTTGATGGGGCTGACAAAATCTAAGTCACTAACTAGAGAGAGTGGCAGCATCAGTTTCTAAAGAAGAGTCGAGGTTGGTAAGATGGGGATTTCTCTTATTTGAATAGTGAATCAAACTTTTTTAGCACAATATTCTTCAAAATTAATGAAGATACTACGTTTTTCTGGTCGGGCCATACAAGGTTAATGATTTCCCTTTCAACGTTGTATTTAAACCTTGGATGGGCCTTTACTGTTGCAATTATTCTATTGCATTGTAAAAAAGTAAAATTAAATAAGGATCTCTTCTACCATTACTGAGCTCCTTTTGAGCAAGAGAGGTGTTTTATTCATCTTCATAGCCACAGCAAATAACAATGATTGGCCTGTAATTGGTTCTCAATGAGTGTTTATTAACTGTAATTGGAAAGTAAATTCTATTCACAAAATGCAATCATTTCAAAATTCAATACATCATTTATGATCACATTTGAAAAGAAACTTTTGCTGTTTATAATAAGAGCTACTGCCAGGCAAACCTTATAAGTGATAGTTAAGAAGAAATTGCAATTATAAGAGTAAAAATGAAGAAAGAGAAATAATTATATAGATTAGAAGCTAGCTAATCTGTATAATTGCCAAATAGGTAGGTATGCATGTTATAAAACAGTTTAGTAAGATGTTATAAAATATGTATTCTAGGTACAAATGCGTTAATTAAAAATCTCTTGCAACCTTCCCTTATGTTTAATTTTTTTTGTCAGTCTTGGGGCTTGAACTCTGGGCTTGGGCGCTGTCCTCATGCTCTTCAGCTCAAGGCTAGTGCTCTACCGCTTGAGCCACAGTGCCACTTCCAGTTTTCTAGTGGTTTATTGGAGAGAAGAGTCTCAAGGACTTTTCTGCCCGGGCTGGCTTTGAATCGCAGTCCTCAGATCTCAGCCTCCTGAGTAGCTAGGATTACAGGCATGAGCCATTGGTGCCTGGCTCCTTATGTTTAATATTTTCTCTTAATCTTGAGAAATAAAATTATTGAAACTATTCTTAAACTGGAATTGCATTAATCATTTTGTGGGCATTGTGAATGTAAAATAAGGAACATAGAACAAATAACAGATAATTAGGACAAAAAGACTGAAGGGTTTTTTGTTTTTCCTTTTCGTTGACTATGTTACTATGTGGTTTGGGTGAGACAATTTTATAGAGTAAAAAGTTAATCCTTCTAGTCATTACTGTGGCAATCATGTCTAGAAATTATAGAAAAACAATATGTTTTATTAGAAGCAAACTTCTACACATGAATCTGTATTTAAGATCTTCATTTGTCAGTAAAAATAATGTGTTTAATCACAGAGAAACTTTACTTGCATTTATAAACCAAAAAATTGTACCTGATATTAATAAGTTTACAATAACATAATAAGTTATAAACATAAGAAAATATAAGAACCTATACAAGTAGACAACGTGTTGTCATCACCAGCATGTCCATCTTTGCTAATTCACTGTTCATTATGTTAAAGACTCAAGGTGTATGAAGTTTACAAAAACCATGTGGTATATTCCTCCCACTCTATCATCCAAACTTTGAATTGTGTCTAAAATTCTTCATCTTCTGATAATAGATGAATAAGGAAATTATGCATCAAGAACGAACAGTGTAAAGTATCTTCTGCCCACTATTATTGTTTTTTCATCTTTTCTGAGTCTGACATCCAGCCAGTATCAACTCTATTTAATTCTCTCCGGTCTATTTATTCACTGATGGCACATATAACTTTTCACCTAAGAGCCAAGTATAGAATTTACTGACACCTGGAGAGCAGATGTGTCCAGCTAATGGAGTCCTCCTTCTGCTCCCTGTAGCCTCTCCTTTATGAAAGGCACATAGCCACAGCTGAGACTCACCTCCAAGGTCAAACAAAGCCCCTTCTGGTAGGGCAAATGAGATTGATAATGGGAAAGTAATCCCACCATAAAATTACTGCCACAATTAACAGATTAATGACAATGATGCAGATTTATCTTACTGAGGACATGCAGCACAGAGGAGAAAATAAGTTCCCTCTGAATCAAGCCTATCTTCCACATCAAAGGACTCAAATGTTTCATTGTGTATCTGTGATTATAAATAAGCACTTGCACACACATACATTGATCAAGATGCATTATGTTCACTATTTACCATGTTGAATTCAAGTCTCTTTGTGCAATTGCCACACATATGTACTTGTATACAGGTGACCCTTCAATGGAATTTGGAACTGTGCAGATTCACTTATATTGTGGATATTTTATTATTTTGTGGGTGGGATTTGTGATCATTTGAAACAACTTATCAAGGAATCATACAGTCTAGAAATAGCAAAGATTATGACGAATAAAATATACATAAATAATTGGTTAATTTTTCTATTGTAAAAATCTGTCATCAAAAGTTAAAAAGTTAAAATGTGGTAGGTGATGAGGGCTGATGACTGTAATCCTAGCTACTCAGGAGGCTGAGACCTGAGGATGAGAATTTGAAGCCCACCTTGGCAGGGAAGACCATGAGACTCTCATCTTTAATTACCAGAAAACCCGAAATGAAGATGTACCTCAAAGTGGTAAAGTATCTGCCTTGAGTGAAAAAGCTCAGGGACAGAACCCAGGCCCTGAGGTCAAGCCCCATGACCAAAAACAAAACAATAGGCCAAAATAAAATAAAACATACCCAAACTTACACACAAAACAGTTACAGATCTATGAGGAGCCATTCACCACCAAAATAAATACACAATGCTTACAAATGCAATATTACATCAGAACGGGATAGGATTCATGATAGTGTCTACTGTACTACTGTAATAAGTTGCAGGACCCCTCCTGTCACTATTATGAATATTAAGTATAAGTAAGAACATATTATAAGTGTAATTCTTGGTCAATATCTTAAGTATCCACTTCAAATGCCTTGTCAGGCTCACCTGTCCTGAGCACTGAACAGGGGTGGGTGCCAGTGAAATTTTCTGCATATTGTATTTCTCACCTTATACAATACATACATATGACATACAGAATATATATATATATATATATATATAGTCTTTCTAGTGTTTATGTGATCAGTAGTAAGCTATTAGAAGTTCAGTTAGTGGGAATGGAAAGCTATGTGCAAAAAGTTAAATTGTGAGGTTGGTTGGTGCCCCAAACTCTCACTTTTCAATGGCCCATTTTATATCAGGAAAGAGAGCAAAAGGAGAAACCCACAGAGAAAGAGGCTATGCACTTGTTGTTATTGCTGTTGTTGATGATGATGATGATAATGTCTTGGTTTCTCATGGCTGATGATTAATGAATATAAGCAATACAGTTCTCAAGATTCCAAGTTTGAATTGAGGCTGGGACTAAAATTAAGGAAATGGGTAGAAAGGTGTTCCTTGTCTTCCCCTATTTCTAGAAGCTTCCTATACCCCCTGGTTAACAACTCTCTACCCTCTTCAAAGCTGATCTTATGTCATCCAGATTCCAGCTTTTCTGCTCCTATTTTCTACTTTTAAAAGGGATGATCCAACCCCTTTTATATTTTTTTAAGTTTTGAAGTCAGCTTTAGATGTCCTATGCCATATAACATAATATCTTCACTGGTTCTGGAGATCAGGATATGGCCATGGGTTAATTCTCCTTACCACAGCCATGGGCACAGATTACTACTGGTTAATTTCCGTTCTTTTCTCTTCCTTTCCAAGAAATGGGATTTATGAAACATTGATTATGTGTCTAGCATTTTGTTGAATGTTGGACTTATAATTACTTCCCAATATTACCTGCCTCATGAAATATATGATTTTAAAACATATTTTTCTCTCTTAACAAATAAACAATCTGGGCTCCTATGCACAAAAATATTTACAATGGGGAGAGAGTGATAATTTTTATTATTTAGTCCTTTTAACTACAAAACCAGTTCATATGCTTGAGTCACCACATCCTATCCCCATCCATCTAAAGTAGGGAAGAAAAAAAGTGATTTCCAACTTATTTGGACACTGAGAATTGAGAAGAATTAAAAATACAAGAGGCTTTTTTACCTATCCAGCAAACTCAATGAAGTAAAACCTGGTAAGACATTTGTATATACAAGGTAATCTTTGATTATTGGATAAACAAATTATGTCTCCTTGCTACTGGCTGGAAACTTGAATAATTAAACTAATATCCCAACTACTTATTCATTTGTCCACTTAACAATAATTTATTCATTTTTAACCCTGTACCAAAACAGTACTTCAATGTGTAGGTTCAGACCAGTAGCCCAGCTATTGCTGCCAGGAATTGAATGAGGAGAACAAATTAGTCAAACAGCAAAAATATATAGATATTAATTGCAACCATTACATGCTGTAATGGACAAGACACAAAAGCCCAATAGATGTAGAACCCGGTCAAACTGTTGGGGAGCTGGCAAAGAGCAACTTCTGTAATGTGAAAAAGCAGATAGGCTATAAACAGGCTAAGCCAGGAGGCAAAGCTTTTCACTTGAGAGAACAGAGGCTTGGGAAAGGCTGTGGAAGCTATTGTGCAGGGTACACCCTGATTCCTGTTGAGAGAACAAAGGTCAGCAGTAGGAAAGCAGATTTGTGTTCAGTACAAAGGGGTTGGAAGGCAGGAGGAAAAACAGGGCCTTTCAGATGACTTCTAGGAGAGAGAGTTGGAGGGAAATCTTGGTTGTTCTCTGTGATAGGTGAGACACGGCCTTTCACTGGTAACCATCTGGTATACCAGATTCAGAGCAAGGTCTCCTCTTTCCAGATCATTTTATTAAAAGTTAACAATAATGGAGCACTTTGAAAACAAGGGCTCCATCCCAGGATGCTGAGGTCTGTGTTTGACATCCCCTATTCCCAGGGGAGAGCAGGCCTCCAGGGGCATGGGAAGAGGCCATGTTAATCACTTAGGTAATTTACAGCTGTTGTAACATAATGGAACCCCAGAGCCTTACAGAGTTAGCTTTCACCACATTTAAAGAGGGAAATGATGGTAATTAAAAATGGCATTTCTAATTAGTAAGAGGTTAATTAGTGAGAGGCTGGAAGGGATGGAAGAGCCTGAGGTCTTCCATTTCCCCATCCACAGCTCCCTGCAACTGGCTAGAGGGATCTTCCTTTTTTGTCTTTTTGTTGTTGTTGTTACCTGCAGGTAGTTTTGAAACTTCGAGGACAGTCCTCAGGATGTTGAACTGCGGTATAACAGTTGGATGAGTGGGGGCAGGGGGAGGGGGGGAGGGAGGCAGGAAGCTCATATAGTCTTGGGCTCTGTCTGTGTTTGATAGAGAACCAGACCTGGACCATTCTGTTCACCATATTGGTGAGACCCAGGATCCATAATGGCTGATACAGTTTCTTCCATCTTCCAGCATCTCTCTCAGGGCCTCTGTGTTTGTTCTTGCTTTATAGACCATCAAAACTCATGCAATTACTTAGAATAGAAACATGGAGACAACATCAGATCAGCAAATGAGATGAATGACTATGAGCAGATAGTCTGAGAGCAGGATACAGTGAGAATAACTTTAAAATAATTAAGACACATATAACAATTACAACCTGTGTTTTGACTCTTTATGATGACTCATGAAATCATAGTATAAAACTCAATGAACATTTATATTATTTATGACCAAGAGTTTGTTGTTGTTGTTGTTTGTTTGTTTTTACTTTAAGAGCCCCGTGGAACAAGGATCAATGGGGAATTTCAAAGGTAAGATAATTAGGTCCCCATCTGTTTATTTTATGACCCTTTATGTAGTACCTAATTAAGGAAAAGAATGTAGGTAGTTGTTTATAAAAACAAACAAGCAAACACTTGAGCCATTGTTTAAGAGAAAGAAAATCCATCCTAGATTTAGGTTTGTCAGCTGCGTTTTATTCCTTAACTAGGGTAACAATGATTATAATGTTTGAAGTAACAACTGTCTATCTTACAGTTGAAGCTTCAGAGGCAGAAAGATTAAGTGTTTTGTTGGAGGCCAGAATAAGTACTCATGATATGTATACTCTTGAACTCCAAACCATTAGAAAGGATGATATATCCTGAGCCTTCACACATTTAATAAAGATGAACTAGGAGGGATGGAGCCAAGTCAATTGAAATTTCACAAAATCTTATCAATAACTATTACACACCTAGGTCTCATCTTTCCCCCATCTCCTTCGCTCCCTCCCTCTCTCTTTTCCCCTCCCATATCAGAGCCATGCTTATGTTTGAATGTGTTACTCAGTGGCACAACTGCTTCTGATAAATGTGCTCAACACCTGGAGACTAGGCCTCACATGTGATTTTTTTCATAAATGTGGGTGTTTTTTGGAGGGGCCTCAAGATGAAATATTTCTTCCAGAAAACTCCACAGAAGATAATACTTTCCTTCTATTGACTCAAATGATGACATTAAGCCATTCTTGCCTACAAGGAGTACCGGATGAAGGAGATGATATTCATCATGATATACCAGTCCACAATATATATTGACTTTTTAAAGAACATTTTTCAAATTAGTGGTTAAATATTTTTGGCAAGAAATAGAGAGGGAAATAGCTATTGGGTAGACAGCCAAATGGACCTGCCAGAAGAACATATTCAATTTGGGCTTATATTTTTCAAGGTTACTATGGCAGCAAAGTGAATATATCTAAGTTCCCTACTATCAGTTACTCTGCAAGAAGCAAGGCATTCACTGAACAATTAATGCAATTCTAATTTGCATGATAATATGGTACCCTGTTGTTCTGGAAGAGTTAGCTGCAGTAATATAAAATATTCCAGCACAACTTTCTATCATATGATATAGGATAATGTCATGTGTTACAATAATGATTATTATAAAACTTATTAAACCATTTAATCATGTAGACATGTAGAAGGAGAGAGGGAGGGAGAGAGAGAGAGAAAGAGAGAGATGGACCACTGATACATACTTTTCACCTTGCCCTCTGTAGTCCAATAAAGATTCTCCACTTCTTATATAACCTTGCTCTCATATAATTGAACTAAAGCTTGAAATAAAACTGATATATTCACTACATCTTAATAGACTCTTAAATTGTTTTTAGGTACAGTAGGAAAGCCTGTTGTGTCTGCTGTCCTAAATTAGCAAATTTTCAGTATTCTAAAGGGAGAGAGTCCAGAACAGGGAAGTTGAGCCCTAGCCACAGAATGGCCCTGGCAGGCTCCAAACCTGCAATTCACTACTTAGAGCTGTGTTCAATCCAACAAGCCATTGTACCTCTCTGAGCCTTCAGTTTTCAGCTATATTTAGTCTCATTTTGTGGCAACAAATAGGCTATCAATCTGCACATTTCTTATTAGAATGATTTTTAAAATAAAATCTCAATAGATATTAGTTGTATTTATTAGAATGCAAAAGAATTAGCATGATGTTATGATTACCAGGAAATAGCATAATAGAGTTGTGGTTGTGAGCCCAAACTTTGAGGAGAAATAGCTATAGTCTCTAACATTTTCTCTGCTACTTTATTAGCTCAGCAGCCTTTCTTAGTTCACTCTACTTTGTAAGGGCTCAGTTTTCATAGTTCTAGGATGAGCATGTTGACCAGTGTAATGCATAAGTTTATTGTGAGGATTAAATGGGTCATGGATGCTATCTGCTTAAGTAGAATAATTCCAAATTTAGGAAAGGTGTAGTGAATATTGGCTGTAGTGAATATTAGTTTTGCTAATCAAGAAAGACAGAAATTGAAAAGAATGTGAGAGATATTTTTCAGAATTTTCTCCCTTCCTCCAAGACAAGTGGCAATGTCTTCCAAGGGCCACTCAGACAGCTGGAATACAACAGACAAGTTTGTCAAACATCTAAGGCAAAGAGAAATGAAACCAAAGGTGAGAAGTTAAGACACTAAGTACCTACCAGTATAACAAGAAAAAAATAAGTCTCTTGAACAGACACTCCACAGCCCAACTAATCTCAGGATTGTTAGATTTCACTTTAACCAAATCAGTCTTTCTAGTTGTCATGAATCTGGCCCAAGAGGATTAAATGAACAATTCAGGTGACACTATGAAGGGAGTCTGCATTTGGGATTAATAAGCTGCCATTTGCAGAACTGCAGCTGAGTTTCAGTATATGGTCTAGGGGAGTGTGAAAATTTACCTTACAGAGAACCAGTGTTTAGATATTTCCCAAATTTACAAGCTTCCAACATGAACTTTAACTGCAGCAAAGTAGTCTTCCCTTCTTCATATTGCAGGTACTAGCCTAGAAGCAATCAGCTTCTGGAGGGAGGGAGAAAGAGAAAGAAAGGACAACAAGGTACAGAGGTGATTCATGAAATAGCAAAGAAAAGAAAACCACCAAATTCTACTAGGCTATGTTTCAACCTCCTCCCAAATGGAGAGGCTTATTTAAGCCTTAACTGGAAGTTCAGTCTGAAAAAGGAAGATAAAACAAGTTAGCAACTTGAGTTCCAGTGTTTAAAATCTTGATGTTTAAGACTTTTTAGCATAAACCCCATCTTTAAAATAAATATGGCAAGGTAAAGTAGGTCAGGCAGGTAGGTTAATGTAACACTTGCTTGGGGTGGGAGGGATTTTGGTCTGCCCTGTTGCAACTCCAGATTTATATTTTAGTTTCTCGTTGTGATCCTCAGGCCTTCTTTGTCTGCAGGTCTTTGTTGAGCTGGGAACTTTCTGATGGTGAGAAACTCCAGCACTAGTAAATAGAATGGAAGGGCACAAAGGTTGTGCTCTATTCATTCCTGTCTTCCTCTACGATATTCTGAATTATCCTCCAAGATGAAAACCAGTTCTAAAATGTAATAGGTAGTTGGACTATTGTCTTGATTTATCTTTTTTAAATTGCAATGACGTTTTTACTCTTTTAAAAGATGATTTTCCTTTGCCCTTGGGTGCCAACACAATGTGTCCTTTAGATACATAAACTTGATGAACTGGTTGAATAGTATATTTCTTTCTCTATAAAATAATGGCTTCGATATTAAACACTTAAGCCTCCTGGCAAGTCACACATCTTCATCTGCTTGTTAATGTGAGTCTTCCTGGTGGCAGATGGAGGTCAAATGTCAAACACTCATTGTCAACACACCTTCTTGTCTTGGCGTGGAAAATTCAGATATTCAGCAATGTGGGGAATTCAGGTGGCTTTCATTGTTCCAACCATTTGGAAACAAGAGAAAAATTTTCTTTGCATGGGAGAGAGACACTAGGGACATGCTCAATGTTCTTAAACTTTTCCTGAAGTGATCAAAGCAGGATCAAGGAAACTAAAAACAAATGATAATAAAATAATAAAAATCCAAATTTAGCAGTCAGTCTTCCGTGAGTATGATTATATTCGGCAAATAAATGTTCTGTAACACTTGGAAAGTAACTTTCCTTCTCTGAGTTTAAGGCTATTTATGTATAAAAAAATAATCACCAGGTACCTGTGACTCACACCTGCAATCCTAGCTATTGAGAAGCCTAGAATCCGAGAATTGATGTTTGAAGCGGGCCCAGACAGAAAGATTCCATGCATGATACTCTTATTTCTAATTAACCACCAAAAAGCCAGAAGAGCACCTGCCTTATGAAGAAAAAAGAAGCTAAGAAATTGCACATTGGCCCAGAGTTCCAGCCCCAGTACTGGCACAAAATAAAAAAGTAAACTTGAAAAATAATCTCAATAAATATGCACAAAAGATGGTGCTCTGGTGTCTGATCACCGACACATTGATGCATGTTACATTTTTAATTAACTCGTCACCTGCTTTTCTTTTGTATTCTCAACGTCATTATAATCAAAAGGAACTACAGATACAAAAAGTTAAAAATGAGAAGGAAGTAATATGTAATTTTAAAATCCTATCTTTCTCTTTGAAAGAACAGTTTTCTTTTGTCTGTTTCTTCATTGGAAGCTATTAGGGCAGGAAAGTCCACGAGATTCTTATCTCTAATTCTCCAATAAACTACAAAAAAAGCTGGAAGTAGAGCTGCTAGAGCAGTAGCCTTGATGGAAGGAAAAAAATCAAAAATAAAACAAAATCAGAGTCTATAACACAGCAGTATATATATATATATATATATCATATATCAGATATCAGATACATATCTATCACATATATATCATAGATATATATATCTATGATATATATATGATTGTCATGTTTGTATTTCTCTGTGTATGTGGGGTATTTTTTTTATGATACCAGGGGTTGAACTCAGGTCCTTTTGCTTGCTTGACCAGCCAGTCCACTGTGTAAGCATGAGCATGTAGCTTATCTTGTAAACGCCCAGTGTCTTGATTTGTAAAGTTAAAATAGATCATCAAGCACTGTATTTATAAGTAACAATAACACTAACAGCAAGGTGACTGGAATAGAGAATTAGCAATCAATATAGAGAAATAGCACTCAATAACAATAATAACCTTCATTTATTGAGTGCTAGGTAGCATGCTTTGAGTTGTGCGCTTTGTAACTGGCTATTAATTTTGATACCTGACAATTAGGAATTCAAAGTAAAGAAAGAAGATAATTAAGGTAGAGATTCATGATACCAAAACCAAAATGAAACAAAACAAACAAAACAAAAAACACATGAAGCTCTAGCTTTATAAAGACTGACCATAAGTCATATTTAATTACTTATCTTGCTCATCTGATGACTGACTTTTCTGCCTCTTCGTTCCCCATATATCAATGACCATGGGAAAAATCCACCAGTTGGCAGCCATCAGTACTGTATAGGTTTCAATAGCAAATACTCATTAAATAGACATTTAATACAATTATTGCTAGTGTGCTATTAATTATGTCATATATGCATGAAAAAAATCCCACAAATTTTATCTTCTTAATAAGTGAAAGCTCTCATGTCTTACAAGCAGAAAATGCAGTTTCTTGCTCATGGTACTCCTCTGCTTTAAACTGTCCTCAAGCCCCCCTGCTCCAATAAAAAAAATTTTTAAATGCTGTGTCCAGAGTCGGAATCCATTCTCCTCCAAAAGCAAGTTAGGGAGAAAACTCTCAGTTAATTACTGTCGACATTGCTTGCTAGTACACAGGGTCACAGCTGAGTGATGGGCCTGCATACGCTGATAGATGATGCTTGTCTATTTGCTGGCCTGGATCCCTGAGCAGACCATGACAAACTCTCAAGAGAGGACAGCTGTGTGCCCTCAGCACTAGGTTGGGCCAAAAAGTGACTCAAAACTCATGGCATTCCAAGGTTAGAGTTCTTTGCAACCCCACTCATTTGATTATTTTTTTCATATAAATAGCAACCTCTAAGAACATCAGGTCATGGCAAATGAGGTATTACCTCATCTTCTTCATCTCAGAGACTTTCTCCTTCCAAGAAATTGGAGACCCTGAAAACACAACCGAAAAATAGACATAAACTACTCTAAAATGCAGGAGACTATCTCGCACTGGCTTTGCCTAAATAAAGTATAATTTGAGAAAAAGGAAAAAAAAGAAACTGTTCTTGGAAATATAATAGAATATCTTTTCTACAGCTATAAGAATTAGAAGACATTATTATTGTTGTTGATGTTGTTATTACTATTATTTTGTTTATGCTTGTCTTGGGACTTGAACTCAGTTTATTATTATTATTTTTTAGATAAATAAAATAATTATTGCTTAAATTTTTGTTGGACATGGAGAGATTTATTTATTTATTTATTTTTATTGTGAAAATTCTGTACAGAGGGATTACAATTACATGAACAAGGTAATTAGTACATTTCTTATCAAGCATTGTTACCTCCTCCTTTGTTTCCCCTTCCCATCCCTTCCCATCTCCCCCTATTGTTATTATTATTATTATTTTGTTTATGTGGGTCTTGGAACATTTCTGGTCACTGTTCCAGAGCTTTTTAGCTCAAGGTAAGCACTCTTCCACTGAGCCACAGCTTTACTTCTGGCTTTGTGGTGGTTAACTGGAGATTAACCATCCATGCTGATTTCAATCTGTCATCCTCAGATCTCATTCTGCTGAGGCATGAGCCACTAGTACTCAACTAAAATCTCCCCCGCTTTTTTTTGGTGGTCATGGGCTTGAACTCTGGGCTTGGGTGCTGTCCCTGCACTCTTAAGCTCAAGGCAAGCGCTCTACAGCTTGAGCCACAACTTCACTTCCGGTTTTCTAGTGGTTTATTGGAGATAAGAGTCTCAGGGACTTTCCTGCCCGGGCTGGCTTTGAACCGTGATCCTCGGATCTTAGCCTCCTGAGTAGCTAGGATTACAGGCGTGAGCCACTGGCGCTCAGCTGAACCCATTTTTTTAAGCTAACCAAAGTACATCTTTACCTTTAATCTGAAAGGTAATCTCTGAAAGGTAAAGTATAATACATTGTACTCAGCAAATATATACCTGTGGTTGTGTTTATCATACTTCAGCATGGAGCTCAGCAAAAGAAAAAAAATTTTTAAAAATCATGTGATTCTCATTTCTTTTTTTGTTTCTGTTTTTGGTGGTACTGGGGTTTGAACTGAAATCCTATACTTGCTATGCAAGCACTGTAACATGCTCTCAAACCTGTTTCACATGTTCTAAATTCAACATTGCTCATTAGTAAATGATGTATGCTTTGAAGGCATTTCCATGATCCAACCTATTCAATTAGGCTATGGCTAATCAAGATGGAAAAACTAAAAGCCTTAATATTAGGTTCTGAAGTTCGATTCATACCCTTCCTTGAGTGGAGAATGAATAAGACTTTGAAGCTGCTGAACTACAAATAGAAAGGTCATTCTGGACCTTGACTAGGAATCAATGATTTAATGAAATACCAGATACTTATTAGCATAGCATTAAATAGATGCCTAATTTCTTCTTAAGAAATGAAGATATTTGAATTAATATTGGAGAAATTAAACTGTCTTTAACCTCAGAAAACAATAATCTAAATCACAGATCAGATTTTGACTATTCTAAAATCAATCTAAAAGTATAGTAAATGAAAGATATAACTCAGGAGCTTGAATTGACACAAAATATGTAAAGAAATTTGGAATTGACAGAGTGATAATAATGAGGCATGTATTACATTGTGGTTATTTGGTTATTTTAAATCTTTAAGGAAAGGAGCAGTTGTCACTGTATTTGATTCTGGTGTTCTACATCTTGTATACACATTTTCTGATTTGGGGAAGGGAAGGGAAATAGCAAAATGCTGAAATAAGGATACAGGATGACCCATTGTTAACAATGCGTTGTATAAGGCAGTATTTTGAAAATGAACTTTACAACTTTGGGTGAGGGAGGAGAGGGAGGATTTGGGGAGGTGGGGAGGAAAGGGATGGTAGGGGAAAAATAAAGGAGGGTGTAACAATGCTCCATAGGAAACAGACTCATTACCTTGCTCATGTAACCATAACCGCTCTGTACAGTATCTTTACAATAAAAAATATATTAAGAAAAAAATTTTCACAAAGATGAAAAATAAATGATCTCTATTTTAAGCCTTAAAAAAAGAAAGAAGCAATTCAATAAATGGTTTTGGGAAATTAGCCAACTATTTAAGAAGTGTAAAGATAGATTATTATTTACATAATATAAGTGAGAATGTCAATATGGATTAAATATTTTCTAATAAATCTGAAGCCTAATATAGTATGATTAGAAATAATGAGTAAATATTTAGATAATAATTGTACAAAAGTGAATTTTTGGAACATGACACCAAAGTCAGAAAATACATGAGAAAACTTGGTGTTTGTTTGCAAATGTTTCGATAGATGTGCACATGTCTTTCTGTGTATGCTCAAAATAAACATCTCAATAGTCAAATCTACTAAAGCAAAATAATTCTTAAAGAACAAATTGTAATGAACTAGTTATCATATAAAGCATTCAGAAGGTCTCCTGCAGATGTTGAGATATTTGGGGTTATGATAGAAATTACTAAACATCCCTTTACACATTTGAAAATAATGTACAAGTCAATAAATAAGACTTTGATAGTAAGAATGTCATTTTCCATAAAAGAAAAATGAATGCATTGTTGGCTATAAAAATATTTAGAAGTAGTCATTAATGACTGGGGAGAGAGAGAGAGAGAATGAAGAGGAGGAGGAAGAGAAGAAATAGCAGAGAACAGCAATCTACCTAAGTAATTAAAAGAGGTGGGCTCAAAATAATGAGCAATGAAATTAGGAAGCTGACTAATTACTGGAATGATAAGACACCATTGAATGATCATATTTCTCATCTGTGTCCCTTGAAAATAAAAAGTTGAAAGACCTTCCACTTTTTTTGGAAGATTTATCAAGGATTGCTTGGTTGATTGGTTGATTGATTGATTTTAGTAAACCAGCATAAATTAGAGAAAAATGAAAAAGGAGCATTTCCTGTTCTCCATGTAAGAAATGGAAGGCTCAAAATTTCCACTTCTCCTTCATCAAACCAATGTATAATATTAATTTAACATTTTCAAGTTTATTACATTTCATGGAGAAGTAGAAGGACTTTCAAAATAGCATCTTAATAGTTCAAAAACTGAGTATTTCCCTTCATTTCTCCTCCTATCCCTAAAGTCTTCTAACAATCTTCCAAGATTAACACCTTCAATT
This sequence comes from Dipodomys ordii, assembly GCF_000151885.1. Lineage (NCBI taxonomy): Eukaryota > Metazoa > Chordata > Mammalia > Rodentia > Heteromyidae > Dipodomys > Dipodomys ordii. The sequence goes on from NW_012267234.1 coordinate 2,607,750, forward strand.
CACTTCCTCTCTTTCTTTTCCAGTCCCCACTCTCTCTGTGGTAATATGGCAGGGGCACAGTATATATGAGAAAATCCAAGTTTGACTCTACTTAGAAAACTATTTCCATGAAAATTTTAATTCCTAGTGGCTTTTTAAAATGATACCTTCAAATGATGAAATATAGAGAGATTTTATGCTTTAAAAAAATCATGGGGTATTGGGGGAAAATTACAAGAGCTGGGAAGATGGCTCAGTGGTAGAGCGCTTGCCTTGCATGCCTGAGACCCTGGGTTCGATTCCTCAGCACCACATAAGCAAAAAGAAAAAAGCCGGAAGCTAACCTTGAGCTGAATAGCTGAGGGATAGCACCCAGGCCCAGAATTCAGGCCCCACGACTGGACCCCCCCCAAAACAAAATTATGGGAGCTGGGAAGGTGGCTCAGTGGTAGAGTGCTTGCCTTGCATGCATGAAGCCCTGGGTTCGATTCCTCAGCACCACATAAGCAAAAAGAAAAAAGCCGGAAGTGATGCTATGGCTCAAGTGGTAGAGGGCTAGCCTTGAACTGAAGAGCTGAGGAACAGTACCCAGGCCCAGAGTTCAGGCCCCATGACCAACCAAAGAAACAAAAACGAAAATACAGTATATTTGATCCATTTTATTAGATTTAGGGAATTATTTTAAGGAGACAAATCTGGATAAAAGTGCCCATCAAGATGCATTAGACATCTATTTGAATAAGAGGAAACTGAATGCCAGGCGAGATCTGAGGATCCCTGTTCAAAGCCAGTTGGTGCAGGAAATTATTGCCAACTATCACTTGAAAACCAGAAGTGGATATGTGGCTAAATGTGGTAGAGCTCTAGCCTTGAGCAAAAGAGCCCAGGGGCAGCACTCAGGTCCTGAGTTCAAGCCCCATGGCCAACAAGTAAAAATTAAATAAAAAAGAGGAAATTGAAAGTATCTTCGAGGACAATAATAAAATAGAAAACCAGATGTGGTGGCATATGCCTCTAATCCTAGCACAGGGAAGTCAAAGTAAATAGGATTGCAATTTCAATATCAACTTGGGCTACAAAGTGAGCTCCTATGGCAAAAAATCAACAGTTATAAAAATAAGTGAACATACAAATGAAGAATAAAACATGTCATTAAACATTATGCCTCCATTACAAGAAATAGTTTACAAAATACTTCATACAAAGAAAAAGTAGAATATTGAAAATAATTTGATTTTTGTGTGTTTTTATGTCATTTATGTCTAGACATATCAATGTCAATTTTCTTTACCTTTATAGACGAAATTGAGAGTAGGTTGCTTATCTCTCCAAACACCAATTGCAGTTGAATTCATGACCTAGGGAGCCATGGGTTTCTACATTCTTTTGTATATATTATGAATATGTTATTGCTGACATGGGTAATTTTACCTCTATAGACAATTGTAAAAAGGCCCAGAAAAATCAATAATGCATTAACATTTTGGTAATTTTAGAATTTTCAGCAAGAATTACACTGTTACTTGCTTCCCAAGGACATTTAACTGATTCTGTGGATTTGAGAAATGGAAAAAAAAAGATCACAGGTACATCCAATTTACAATGTAAAGTTTCACATTTTGATTTTGTAGGGACTTTGATATATGGTTCAAACAGATGTTTAGGCAAAAATCAAATAAGATGAAGTATCAATGCCATTCTCTCTGACATTTCACAAAAATCCAACTTAAAAGATGGAAATGACATTATTCAGGGTGAATGCAAACGTGAAGTTTTAGTTTAATATGGGCTCTCGTGACAGATACCAAAAGTAGTAGCAGAAAGTAAAAGAATGGGAGGAGTCAAAACAAAGACGTAGGGTTCCTTGAAGCCTACTTTATCAAGGTTTCTCAAAGTCCATATTTGCAAAAGAAACCAGAAAAAGAATCACATTCATCAAGGAGCAAATGCCTATGTTTCCATAGACAGTATTGCCCATGGCAAACTTAACAGAATTTATGGTCTTTATGTCTGATATCATAGCATACCATCTGTAAGCTTGGCCCTTTCTGAAAAATTTCACCCCAATGTAAGACTTTTTCCACCATTAAAACATAACAGAAATAGTCCTCCTCTCCCCCAGTCCTGGGGTTTGAACTCAGGGCTTGGGCACTAACCCTGAGCTGCTTTTGCCAAAGGCTAGTACTCTACCACTTGAGTCACAGTATCACTTCCTTCCTTTTCTGTTTATGTGGTACTGATGAATCAAACCCAGGGCTTCATCGATGCTACACAAGTATTCTACTCCTAGGTCACATACCCAGCCCAAGAGAAATAGTTTTAAAGAAAATCGTATCCAAAGTAATCTCTATTGAATGAGGAACACACACAAACACACATATATATATATAAATTAAATATATACACACACACACATATCCATTTGTACCACATGTAGATAACAAAATGCTTTATCTAATTTCAAGTTCACCCTTAAATTGTGCCCCAGTTGCAGACTGCCCTGAAAAGATGATCAACAAGTTTTCACAACACAATGGTCCAGAAGAAACATGTAAAAAATACCAAAATACTTACTGAGTCTTGGACTCCACCTCTAGATTATGCAAATTAATTGCTATGTCTTATGGTCTCAGAATCCTGAAATTCATTACCCTTCAAAAGAATTAAATTAGTAAACTTTGTTTTTCAATAGAGTTTTACAGAAAAACTGGCTGGAAAAATAGAATTTGCATATATAATTCATGTCAACTATCATTTTAGGAGTAATTAAGTTGGAGTTTAGTTCATATCTATACATTCTAGTAAATTCTTACTATGTGAAAAACGTAAACATACAAGGAGAAATTAGGATGATTCAATATTGTTGTCAAGTTCTTATCCCTTAACATCTCTGAAGGCTAAAGGTAGGATTAATGAGATTCTAAAACTCTTATTCTATCCTTGCATAGAAACCCAGGAATAAAATATGTCAAGATGTTAGCAAATGCTTAGACTTTAAAACAAAAATAAAATAAAGTTACTGACTTTGTTACTCTGTACTTTTCTAATTTTAAAAATCCTTATGCTGTTGCAACTATTTGTGACACTTGGAATTTGTTCAAGAAAGTCACTTAATGTTAAAATAGCCAATAAATGGAGTTTGGTATGGAAGAAAGATGGTTTAATTTGCTTTGCTGAACTTTCAACCAGATTCTCCATTTTAGAAAGATATTTTTCACTTTAGACTTAATAACCATCAAAAGAAGAGAATGCAAATAGAAACGATGATATATACATTTTCTGTAAAAATAAGAATTGAATTCTCCCTTAGCTTTTGGTATTTGCCAGCAAGGCTTGGCTTCTTATGTCCATTGAATATCCGCTTCCATTGATTTGTATCTCCATCTTTGCATATGCATATTTCTGTGTCACTTCAAATAAGGGCACCAGCTGTATTAGATTAAGAGGCTATTGTCTGGTATGAACTCATTTAACTAATTACACTTCATATCTTTATCATCGTCTAAGGTTTCAAAGGATGTGAATTTTGGCAGGAAATTATTCAACTCTGAAGAATGTTTTTCAGGTGAATCTCTCATAGTTTAAGATATCGTTTTGTAACAAATGTATTGACATTTAGCTCACATGTTATAACTTTAACATCCACTATAATGGAGTTCCCACTCTCATGATTTCATCTTACCTATATTACCTCACCAGTACCCCAAGACCAATAGCACTCATTATACTAGAGGTTTAAATTACAACATATAAAATAAATAGCCATAAATTTTCTACAGAACAATATCTTAAAGCACCTGGCCAACAATGTTTTTTTAATATACAAAAACTGCCAAGCATAGGTAACTCACACCTAGCTACTGAGGATGCTGAGATCCAAGGATCATAGTCCAAAACCAGCCCAGGCAGGAAAGCCTAGGAGACTCTTTATCTCCAATTAGCCATCAAAAATCCAAAAGTAGAGCTGTGGCTTGAGTGGTAGAGCACTGACCTAATAAGATCACCCACGTGCTGTGTGGCCTAAGTTTAAGTCCTAGGACTGACAACAACAACAAAAAGGCACAATGAATTGTTCCAGAGAAGACTAATGAGTATTAAAAATAACATAGATCACACAAATCAACTCCAAATTGATAAAATATATCAATTAAGGCACTGTATTTGATGTCGGTGCCCTGCATTTTATATATACACTTCTCTAATTTGGGGAGGGGAAGGGAAAAAACAAAATGCTTAAATAGGGATATAGGTTGACCCGTTGTAACAATGAGATGCACAAGACACTGTGTTGAAAAACAAACTTTACTTTTTTGGGGGGAGGGGGGTAATTGTGGAGGTTGGGAGGGAAGGATGGTAGGGGAAAAACGAAGGAGGAGGCAACAATGCTTGATAAAAAAATGTATTCATTATCTTGTCCATGTAATTGTAACCCCTCTTATATGGTATTTTCACGAGAGAGAGAGAGAGAGAGAGAGAAAATAGAGTAGGGAATTAGTTATGTTAATTTCAAGGGTTCCACTTCCTAGGCTTTGATTATCTAAGAGTAGGTTGCTTATACAATCTGAATATGTTCTTCATTCATCCATAGTTGCCTTTAGACTTCAAATAATTTGTTTGCTATTAACGAAAATTTTAGTTGTAATATTAAAGAATAAAAAAGGAATTTTATCTTCATGGTTCTAAACATGTAGGGTTTGATTACAACTTAAAGTCTGAGTTAGGGCTGGGAGTTGGGGGGAGGAGGGAAAGTGGGAGAAAATGGGGGAGGGAGTAACACTGAAACGTACTCATTACCTTACATATGTAACTGTAACCTATATTACATCACCTTGACAATAAAATGAATTTTTTTAAAAAGAAAGGGTGCAACAAAGGGTGAATTAATTTAGCAGTGATACTCACTAGACACTGTGTTGAAAATTAACTATACAGCTTGTCGTGGAGAGAAGTCAGGAGCGAAAAATGAAGGAGGGGGTGAAACTGTTCAAAAAGAAATGTATTCATTACCTGACTTATATAATTGTAACCCCTCTGTACACCACCTTCACAATAAAAAAAGACAACACAGGGGAAACAATTGAAGGGAACAGGCATAGGCTCCTACATAGGGCTCTGATTGCCCAGAACATAAAAGTAAGAATTGACAAATGGGATTTTGCATCTAATTAAGGAGTTTCTGTCCATTGAAGATAACAATTACCAGAATCAAAGGCCAATATGGAAAAGAAGAGGAAATCATTACAAGTTATTCATCGGACAAAGGATTAAAATGCAGAATATACTAAGAGGTCAAAATAAATGCCTCAGATAATGTCTGGTGTTTTTGTCTGTGTTGAACTCAGCCCTATGTGTTTCTACCCAAAGGTATGCCTACTAGTGGTTTAGAGATGCACCAACATTCACTCAGGCTGACCTCAGACCACAATCCTCCTAATCTCTGGCTCCCTAGTAGCTGTATTACCCAAGGTAGTTTTTATACCTCATTTATTAAGGCCAGATTATGTTTCCATTATACTCTGTAACTTGCCTAAATGCACGCCTTCCTACATTATGTCTTCTCCTTCACCTGAAAGGCTTCATCTTGCTGAAACTTTTAACATAGTAATTAATTTAGTTTTCAACACTGATCCTAAAGTCCCCTATACCTTGCCTTGCTGGTGTTAGTTGTAAACCTGGATAATGAAGTGAGGAATTGTCTCATTTCACCCACCATGAGAGGGGATGTCGAGGTCCTAGAAATCATAGTAGCTCATGCAATAAATCAAGGCCTTGTGGAAACCATATTTGATCTCTGATTTCAGGGAAGAGGAGCTGGTGAAAACTATAGGGAAGGATAACAATGATCCATGAAAGAAAGAGTTTGGTGTATTTCAAGTTGGTCTTTTACACAAAATTGAAAGACATTCATTCTGACTGTGGCACCGTTTGGAGGAAGTTGTAAGTGAGGAGGCTGGAAAGCAAATGAGCAGCCCACTCATAAAAGGCATGGTGAACCAAGTTAAGGACTTTGTATTCTAGATCAATGGAGAGCTATTTTTCCACCAGCTAATTAGCATGTATCTTAGCAAGGGTCCTTTTTTTTCTGGGCTCTGTTTCACGATCACTCTCTCAGTCTTCTGTTCTCTCTGACTTGTGCCTCACTCAATAATTACTTGCTGAATGATGTCGGTGTGCGAGTGAATGGAGGACTTATTCCAAAAAGGAACAATCAACGCTGCTTCCTTTGAGTCACTTGGTGATCTTTCTGCAAAAGCTGATGAGGAAAAAAAAAAGTCCAAAGATAGAACATCTTCTTCTCCACAGCTAGTGAGAATGAGCCTTTAACAATGTGGCTAAATCGAAAGTGGCTAAATATATTTGTCCATCTTGTCATTAAGAAAAGGCAGCTAAAACGTTGAAACCCTCAAACACCACTAAGAAATCTGCTAACCTCTTGAACAAAATTCCAATTTGATAAATGGATTCACACTATCTGATTCGCAAGACAGAGAAATCAATACATCCGTGTGATTCACGGAGTAGTGAGTCAACCCTAAGAAAATAGTGTTAGTATAAATAGGCTAATATCTGAAGAGGCTTCCAATGGTATTCTTAATGGCGAGATTAGCCTGAACAATACAAAAAAAAGATAAAAGATAAAATCTAATTTCTTTTTCATGAGGAAAATGGAAAAAAAGATAAACCAAATTAAAAAGAAAGATATGATGGAGGGTTTGTGTTAGAATTAATAAAAGGAAAACACCAATATCCAAAGTTGTATATACTATCATAAACTTCTTTATATCTGTGCTACTTAGATTTTTATTTGCTTTCTATGTCTGTATTCTTCCTGAGATATTTTCCCCAAGTTCAGTTATATTGGAAAGTAAGATTATATTGCTATTGAGTTCATTTTCCTACTATATAATACAAACTGGGTTGCAATATCTGACAGATTTATGACTATTTGCTGAGACATATTTTATAAAATGGCAGAATAGAAGGTATTTTTTTCAATCTGCTCTCTGTAGCAAACCTTCATAGGAAAAAAAGTTTTTAAGGAAGACTGTATTGCAATTTTTCCCAACGTCTTTTTTATCTGTGGCAAAGAATATTTCTGAATAATATGTTGTAAAATAATGTATTTTGGATGAAACACGCAATTCATTGCTTATCCTATAGAGAAAGACGTCTTCCTGTCTCTGCTAAATGTGCAAGTTCACGAGTATATAAAAATAGAATGCACTTGGCAATAAAAGTTATAGGCTGATGGATGACACCCCATTGTCAAACAATTGATAGCTAGTGAGAAATTATAGCGACCTTGTAGTAGAGCACAAATAATTCAGCAGCCCCTGAAATATGTTAAGCAGACTAGCTTCGCTTTTACCGGTGCCTAGGTCACTTCAACAGGAAGAAATATATCTCTCTAATTTCCTTCAAAAAAGCTATAATTACCTCCAGGCAAGAGAGAGAAAGAGAAATGTCAAAGCAGTTTCTTAGGATGTGTTCATTCATTAGTGATGGCGATATGTAGTCTGGATCATGCTTTTGCAACTGGTCAGTAGTAATAAAATGGGATTTTTTTAAAAAAATGATCTTCCTAATAAGAAAAATGGTAACAAGGGATAATGGATTATATAGCCTATGTTCAAATTGTGAGCTTATCACTTACTAGCTGAAGAATCTGGGAACGCTTTCACTTTCTCATTGAGAAGGGAACAAAGACATAGATTCACTTTGAAGACTGAACATAATAATGTGCCAGTATGTGTGGATAACATAATTCATAGCAATCATGTGTACTGAGGTGGAAAAACCTCTTGGACTCCAGCTTAAAGTGCATGGGGTCAACGGAGAAAAAGGCATGTAGGACCCTGTATTATTTGTTCTTTAGTATTTCAAGATGCCTAACTCTTCACATGAAATCAAGAAGGTATCTATGTTTGGGCCTTCTTTTGATGAAGACTCCTGTGTGGTTAATGCTGAACTTTGAAATGAATCTAGTGTACATTAAATGTACACCTAATGTACTTAATTAGGCTTGATGGTTAAGACTCCAGAAAATTGGGGGCCAAGAAATAGCAAATCGATTTCTTAGCTAGCAGATTGGAACGGAATCTAGAGGACTCTTAAGTATCGTTGCATGGGAAGGTGCCATCAGTGTTAGTCTCCTAAGCAGAGGCCGCTGATAGCAGAGCGAGATAAGATACCAGGCTTACCCAGGAAGGGCAAGGTGATGGGAATAGGGCAGAATTTAGTCTCTTTGCCCTGGCAGACTTACAAAGCCAACTCCAATCAGGGAAAGAGTAGAGGAGAACACCAAGAGTGGCAGAAATCATTTGGAAGCTATCTCTATCTTACAGGGAGACACCATCTATGCTTATACATCAGCTATTTCAGAAATGGCACTGAGGAGCATTTTGACTATTCAGATGTGAGTTTTACATTTTGAAGAAATTGATCTCTCCAAAGCTGTTGACAAAATATATATCAGAAAGAACGGATCACACCCATCTTGATAGTAAAGAATAGTGACAACCAAGTTGGAGCTTGATTTGCATCATTTTTGAAGCCTCTTGGCCTGTATGCCCCGCTTCCCCGACCAAGCGTTATGAAACAGTCTGAAGAGAAACACTGAAGTCATTTTCTTTCATTCTGTTTAATGGGATGCATTTATTAAGCACATAAAACTGTAACAATAGCTCTGAAAGATTTGGAAAGCACAGAGGTCAATCAGATGCTTTTAGAGCTTCAAGACTACAAAACACCACCAGCAAAGCTACAGGAGTTTGTAAGAAAAACTCAGGTGATGCCAACCAGCGTAACCATTTTTATATTTTAAAGGAGTTTTTTTTTGTTTTTTTTTTTGTTTTTACAAAATCTTCCTGAATGTATCGAGAAACAGACAGCTCTCTAAGACCTGGGAGATTTCTATTATTCTCAGATGTGTGCTCATTTAGGAAATGGTGTGTACAATGTACACTTTCAATACCACTAAACAAAGATCAACGCTTTTCTCTGGCAGCAACACAACCACTGAAGACATTGAAAGGCAAAAGGCATTTTCTTTGCCATAAAAACTGCTGGGGAAAAAAACCCCAATAGATATCTTAAAAGTGTTCTTCGGAGAATGTAGTTTACATCTCCAGTATATATTTTTTCATGTAAGTAGTTTAGTTTTCCATTATTTTTCCTAGATAAAATGATGCTTTCTTTTTATAGTTTATGCAGGCAAATTCTTTTCTGAGATAGTGCCTAATCGTTTTCCTCTGTAAGACTAGCAATTTCCCAATTAATCACTGCAAGTTATTTTGTCTTGATTATAGTCAGAAATACTTGTTTTAATGAAAGATCAGCAATTGGAAAATAAAACACATGCTAATTGATACTGATTGCAAAAAAAAAAATAAAAGCATTTGTTGATCACCTAGCTAATCCTGGACCTTTCCTCTTTGTTTTGTATATCTTATCTCCTTGGTAGTGTGGTGAAAGGTACGACCAGGATGTAATTCTGATCCTCAATGTACAAAGAAATTGGAAACTAAAGATGAATACATGTCATTCTCCACAATCTTCATTAACAAATGAGATGTCTTGGACTTCCTTCAGGATAAAATCTTGTTTCTATGATAACAACTCCACTTGGAAATAAACAGTGAACTTCATTTTTTTAATCATCCTGCAGCTGTCATCTCAAAGCTATTTGCTCAAGGCTGGTGCCTTACCACTTGAGCCACAGCTCCACTTCTGGCATTTTGATAGTTGGAAAGTCTCACAGGCTTTCCCACTTAAGGTGACTTCCAACCAGGACCTTCAGATTTCAGCCTCCTAAATTGCTAGGATTACAGGAATGAGCCACTAGCACTTGGCAATTGAAACATTCTTAACAGATCTTTCTCTGGAAAAAATAGTAAGTCCAGTACTTATGAGGTTATTAGTCTGAAATATTTCTTTTTGTGCAACACTTATCATTTTCTAATCTCCTACAGTTTACTTAAAACTTCTAAGTGTCTTGTAGGGTTGGGATCACACTACATGCCCAATATGGTTGGACTGTTTTAATTTTATGTAGCTGGAGATGACATGGCTAGGCAAATAACTTAATTAATATCAACCAATTAATTGGTTACATGGACATCAGTTATTTGATGAATGTTTAATACATGTTTTCCGTTCACATGCTCATAACTGTCCATTTAAGTAGAAATGAAATACTGTTTGATGAGAAGCTGGTAGTGCCCTCCCTCAGTGTGTTTAAGACAAATCTCATGAGTCGTGTCTACCACAGCTAGCTTATGAATTCCAAGTCTGCCAACATGTTAATTAGGATGCTTCCTGTAGCAAATAATGGAAAATTTAAACCCATGAGTGTGGACCATACAGAATGTTTTGGTATATGTCATCATAATATGAAAGGGAGACAAATTTCCATTGGTCCCTCCTCATCTAGGTGCTAGCCTGTATTTTAAAGATCAGGGCTATTTTATACACATGTGTGACTACAGGGACTTAAGACTTTTTATGTTGGGTATGACAACCTGGAGCACGTTTAAAAATATATATCATATATATTACATATTATATATATATATATATATATATATATATTCTTCTCTCTAACTTTCAAGCGCCATTCACCAAAAACTGGGCATATCATTATCATTCACTTGAAAATCTGTCCATAATTATTGTATCCTGGAAAGCTACATTTACTAAAACTTCTTACACCTATAGACAACAAAAACTGTCAAGTTATATTGTTAAATTTCTTTGCTGTGTAATATTAATTGAATTCTAAAATGTGTTTTGGTAAACTATAAGCAACCAAAACAATTTACCAAATGTTTGTTTACTATAGACTCTTATAGTAGAAAGGCAATAAACAGAGAGAGACAGAAATACAGACAGATGCAGACAGACAGAGACAGAGACAAAGAGAGACAGAGATTTCAATGACATGTACTGAGTCTTTTTATTGTCTACAACCATAGATTTAGGATTTTATGGCCGACACTCATAGATTAAGGTTTTCTATTATTGATACCAAAATTTATTTATTCACAGCATGAATAAAATCTCACACTTACATCTAGCTAGATTTTTGAAAATGGGTTGTGTGACATGAGTGAGATGACCTAATGTCTTTGAGCATGCCTTTGTCTCTTAATCTCTCTTCTTTTCCCCTCTCTTTGTATTGTCTTTCTAGTATGAAAGTCTGTTTTGCTGTCAAGGCTACTCTTGACTTCCTGGGCTCAAGCAATCTTGTCTATATCTCCCAAGAAGCTGAGAATACAGGTAAACCCATATACCTGGTTTCATTCTTCATTATCCATAAGATGAGCTTCTGGGAGGATCGATTCAGGCATTGAAAGAATTTAGCAAATCTGTATTGTCAGAGAGTAAAAATAGACCTCAGAGGTAAAGACAAGATAATGAAACTTATTGGGTCATAAGGAATTAAAGTTTCCATCTCTGGTAACACTGGTTTGCATATGTTCCTGAATAATAAGCAAAAAGATAATACGCAAAACACATAGAACCATATCCATTTTGTTGTTAGGATTAAATAAGATAACACACAAAAAGAAAACACATCCAGTCCATTTTCTCTCCCTGGAGTATGTCTAAGGTTTTGTTGTTGCTGTTTGTTTTGCCTGTCCTGTGGCTTGAACTCTGAGCCTGGGTGCTATCTCTGAGCTCCTTTTGCTCAAGGCTAGCACTCTACCACTTGAGCCATAGCACCACTTCTGGCTTTTTCTGAGTAGTTTTTTGGAGATAAGAGTCTCACGGACTTTCCTTCCTAGGCTGGCTTGTAGCATGATCCTCAGATCTCAACCTCCTAAGTTGCTAGGATTATAGTCATGAGCCACCAGTGTCTGGCTGCAAAGATATTATTTTTTTTAATTAACAAAACCCTGAGATGGAATTTCTATCCAGCAGAAAGAAAAGTTAGAATTAACAAATAAAAATATATGACAAATACAGCATAGACATTAAACTGTGTAATTTTGCTTCCATGAGAAGTAGTGTATCTCCTTGGTGGATCAAACACTTCACAGAGGAAGAGAAAATAAGTAGTGTAAGAATGTATGCATGGTCCCCTTTTAGAAATGCAAAATGCCTCAGGGGTGTGGGGAAACAAGACGATTAAGTTAGACAACTCATAGCACACATGAGAACACCGGCTTTCATAGCAAGTCTGTCCTGTCTTATCCAAAGCAAAGATGTTCTGCTGCAGACCTGGCTGAGAAAAAGAAAAGTGACAGAGGAAACACATTTCCTCCTTATAATGTGTCAGGGAACTTGGGGGAAGATTGAATCTTTGTAGGAAGGCCATAGGGAGGCTCGGCAGCTATTTTGACAGAGCTGAAATAGAGCCAAGAGCCCATTACTTTAATACTGAGGGAAACCAGATTGATCAGCATGAAAGCCATTCAGGAAAGGTGGAGAGATTGATGACCAGGTCCCTGGTGACATCTTAGAGCAACAGCGAGCTTTCAATAACGGGCAGACTTCCAGTGACACCCAAGTTGTCTTCATGTACCACAGGCCCTGGTGACACTCATATTGATGAGAGGGAGGCATAGACTCAGGAGTCAATTCATATTTATCTACTAACTCTCTTTGTGGACAATAATGCAAAATTTGCTGTCCATGGATGCTATCATGTGAGTAACAGAACGTTATCTGTCTGCTGTAGTGGAAAATATCCTAAGCACATTTACCTGAAATCTCCAGATGACTTGGCTCTGAGTCCACTCTCCTCTCTCCAATCTTGAGAGTAATAAAATAGACAAGGATCCAGGAAGGCTGATCTAAGACAAGAATCTAGGGCCAAGAAAAGGAGATGGAAATTGAGTAATGGTTAAAATGGAGAACATTCAAATTCTTACATGGAAAGTTAACAAAACATCAACAAAACCAACAACAACTGATGCTATGCTTCGCATTTTCTCTCAATAAAGAGAAACACAGCGTCACAGCCTCTCACCTAGAGCAGAGTCTCTATTGGAAATGAAGATCTGTCCATCACACCCCACATAAGCAGAAGCCCACCCAAAGTAGTGAAAGATTTATTGGGCCGATAGCCAAGGTGACAATTATCCTTGATTGAAATATCTAGTTATTCAGGTGGCTTTCAGGATACAAATCTATATGACTTAGCAAGACACTTAATTCTCTTTGACATTTGCTTCTCACGTATTTCCCCCCTTGAAGAATGTACCTCATCCCCGGCATAAAATCTAACATTACATTTTATCATAGGTATGTTGAGTTATGGCCAAGTCTCAAAAGAATCATTTAGTTTTATATGTCCCTAATCCAGTAATCAACCAGAATGTAGGCTCTAAGATAGACTATTGTATGAGAAATGCTTTCCTCCCCACCCACCTATTCCCTGTCTGGCTCTCTCAACAATCATTTCTAACTTCCTTTTGACATTGGATCTAGGATTTCCACCCTAATGGGAGAAGGTGGCTAAGAAACTTACACCTTTTTCTTTTCTTTTATTCATCCATCACCTTATTTATTGGACCACTTATCAACAAGTATTTGCCAGTATCAGTCAGACATGGAAGTGAGAGATTATTTACTGTATATTGTCTTACATTGTCTTATACTCTAGTTCCCTCTACTTTGTTCCAAATTATATTTGTGTATTACCATCTTGGTTTTTATGTTAACCACTAGGGATGAAGATCATTGAGGGAGAATCCTTGAGGTTAGGAGTTCTACGCTATTCATTTTGGTGCAAAAGTTACATTTTCTGGATTATAGAGGTAGAATTCACAACAGTGTTTTAAGGAAATAAGTACATTTATCAATAAAAGTAATTTTAGTTTCTTGGGTGGGGGGTCCTCCCTCTCAGGCCTACCACAATCTGGGTACCTTAAAACACTTGTAGCTTAAACAGAAGTCTATTGTCTCAAGGTTCTGGAAGTAATACATCAGAAACTAAAGTATGAACAGTGCCATGCTTCCTCTGAAGTCTGTAGGAAAAAATCTATTCCTTGTCTTTCTTTTTAATTCCTGTCATTTTCCAGTGATCATTGTGTTCTTTGATTTCAGTTCGCTTGAATCTCACATGGACCTCTGTTCTTTCCTCTCTGTTGTGGTCTGGGTCTTTTTCTTTCTCATATAAGGACATTAGTCCTAACAGATTAACCACTTACCTTATTCTGGTATAACCTAAGTATACCACATTCTGAGATGCACAAAAAACATGACTTTAGGGTACACTCTTCAACCCCTTGTGCAGATCATTATACAAGCAAATGAGGAGAATAAATACATCGTGTTCTTCTTAGTATACTGGAATAGTTGAAGAAAAAAGTATCCAATAAGGGAAATAATTTAACTTTTTAATTCTAATCTATGGTAAATTTGTTAAAAATTGGTAGTCATTATCCTGCATTCAAATTCATCTGAATCTGGGTGAAAATTGATCTTGAGGAGCTGATTTAGTTATTAGGTCTAGGTTCCTTTGGAATTCATTCTGTATTCCAAGTTGACGTAAGAATCTCATTCCTCCTGTCTCAGCCTCTTGAGTGCTAGCAGCACCATGCCCAAGGAGGAAGTGATTTACCCTATGTGAAAGATTCTTGGTGAAGATTCGAGATCAACAAATGTGTACATGATTTCTCTGACACTAATGAAGGTTAGATCAATACATTGTGTAATTTTGCATACATAGATTGCAGATACATACATGCATAAAGCTGATGTAACTGCAGGGTCTGCAGGCAGTTCAAGCACGAATCATAATCCTTTTATTGGTAAAAATCCTATGTTGTTAGTCAATCTCAGTGGGACTGTTTTAATTGGCTATGTCTTGCCAACCAAGAGAAGGCGAATTGTAATTAGTATGTGGAAAGTCAAGACTGTGTTACTTTCTGTTAAAGTCACACAAATATGGACTAGCAGCGGCACACTTAAATAGCTTTTTTCTTTTTAGCTAACTGGTTTGATATAAACAAAATATTCATTTTTGATGTGACCAAATTTTTTAAAGATTTATAAACCCAGGGATCAAAGATCAAATGTTGCATTTGATACGTCTTAAGACTTTATGCTGAGACAATCAACAATAAAAATTGTACAGTGTTCTTTCTGCCTTCATTATCATCGTGTAAAGGACGAGAAATACAGTGTACTCAGATATTAATCTTTCAGATGCGGAATGAAAGTTTGAACTATAATATATAAGAAGTCATTGAAAATTATCTAAATACTTGATAGCAGTAGTAGTTTGCTTTATCATTCCACTGATCTAAATTTCTTTATTGCAATACTTCTTTTCTCTACATATTCTCTACATAATCACTACATATATATATTACATATATATATATATATACATATATATAGTTTCAGAATAATGAGACAACTTTGCTCCTACCAGCTGGCCTGAAAATAAGAAAAAAAATCCACAGATACAAAAGTACTTTTTTTTTCAGTTCATAAAAACCTCTCTAATGAGACAGATGAAAATATGAATTGCTTCTAATGAGCTCAGAATTACATATACTTCCCTTGGTTTAATTTTCTAAGTGTTCATAGATTTTTTTTGTTGTTGTGCTTATTATAAAACAAGAAGTGGCCACTAGGCTGTGATAAACCAATTTGTGAGATTAAAGTGCTGAACTTGAACGGTTTCATTAAATTCTAAGTCATGAGTTGAAGTCGGAATTTTTAAAGCCTCCTTTTCTTATTTACACAAGAACACACTACATTTGGGCAGGCAGAAAGCAATGCCAATTAATGCCAATGCTCTTGATGAGGTCTAGAATAAAACCCTGTCTTTTTGCCCTGTCTTTTTTTTTACCCTCCTCCAAAAAATTTCTTTTTTTACCTCAAGCTTTAATAACATTAAATCTCGGCACCCCATAATACTCAAGCTCATCTCCTAGCTACTATTCATGTATACTTTTAAACATATGTTTTTATATGACTTATTTATATGTCATACCTGGGGAGGTTTAGAAAACCAGTTTGTCACACTAGACAGGAATTGATCATGGCAATGTGTTCTGTCTTATTATAAAGCTGAGCAGAATTACAGTAACTATTATTTGTATGCAAACAACAGCAGCCAGTTAATTAGTGGTGCTGCTTAGAAATTATGGGTTTCCCAAAGAAAAAAAACTGCAGGGTGTAATAAAATAGAATGGAAGATCATTAGCTTTCAGTAATGAAGTTCAAGAAAAAATAGGCACAGCCTTTCCTAGCTTACACCAGCAAGAGCCGAATTAAAACATGTAACATGAACGTAAGCATATAACACTTAAAGTAAGTGAAATATATCTTTTAATATGTATTTAAGCATCTGAGTATATCAAAATCCCTGTCAAAAACATCATCAAGATATATTCATATTGTCAATTTCACCCACTACTATAGTAATAATAATTGGTTTCCCCCATTATGTCAAGGGAAAGATAGTTTGTGTGCTTGAAATAATTGACTCTAGTCTTGTATTTCTCTTATTCTTTTCACATTTGTAATTTTACATAGTGAATGTTTTTGTATGTATAATATATAACGATGTATTATCTATACTTCATTGATTTCAGGGATACTTTTTCCATTGGATGAGAGAGGCTTGTTTCTAAATCTTTATAATTTGGAATTTGTTCATTCCACATTCTCCTTAATGACACAAACAAAAAATCAGCCAGGCATCAGTGACTCATGTCTGTAATACTAGTTATTCAGGAGGCTGAGATCTGAGGACCAAGGTTTGAAGGCAGCCAGGGCAGGAAAGTAGGTGAAACCCTTATTTCTAATTAATCACGAAAATGTTGCCAGTGGAGCTTGGGCTCAAGTGTCAGAATGCTAGCTTTGACCGTAAAAGCTCAAGGATAATGCCTGTGGCCTGAGTTCTAGCTCCAGGACTGCCACACACCAAAACCAAAACAAACAAAACAAAACAAATCAGCATTGCATTTCACTGTATAGTAACCCATTGCCCATATTCATGAGTGGATTCCATTGCTCTTTGATTCCAATCATGATACACACTGGATGTGTAACCGTGGCGCTTATTACTTAATTTCTGTATGGCTTGGAGTTTTTCCTCACCTCTGGAAGGCGGTGTCTCCCATGCAAAGATGAAGTGAGGATATAATTAGAAAAAGAATATGTGTTTAGTAGGATGGGGTCACAGGCACTGGATAAAGCTGTTTTCTATTGTCAAGGTGATGTACAAAGGGGTTTCAGTTACATAAATAAGGTAGTAAGTACCTTTCTTGTCAAACTCATTACCTCTTCCCTCATTTTTCTCTTACTTCCCCTGCCTCTCTTTCTTTCTTTAAACACGGTTGGCCTCCAGCAAACCAAAGTCTTTCACTTTACGTTGGTAGTGAGAAAATAAATGACCAAGCGATAAGGATCCTCAGATGGCACCAATAGTGGCTAGATAGACTGCCTACTCCTGTGGCCCAACAACAAACCTCAATCAGGTCTTCCCTCATAATAGGAACCTGAGCTACCCAAAAAAGAAGACCCCTGGGGTAGTAATTTCATTTTTGTGTCTTACTGGCTTTGTTTTATATTTGTGCTCATTGGCTCCCCAAGCAGCTTTTAAATACACACTACTAGCAAACATGGGCTGAGTGAATTGGTTCAAATAGGGGCACGAAGGCTTGCAGTGAGAAAGGCACTCTCTGGGCAGGGGGCCCACATTATGCCCAATTCAAAAGT
The DNA here is from genome assembly GCF_000151885.1 of Dipodomys ordii. Taxonomy (NCBI): domain Eukaryota; kingdom Metazoa; phylum Chordata; class Mammalia; order Rodentia; family Heteromyidae; genus Dipodomys; species Dipodomys ordii. The sequence goes on from NW_012267234.1 coordinate 2,625,414, forward strand.
GTCTGCAATGCCCTCCCTCTGTTTTCAGCCAATACTACAAAGTTCAAGACCCTTCAAGTAATTTCAACTCTTAAGGAATTACCCTGGTACCTGGTGAACCGCTAATAAGCAGGATAAAATATCAGAAAATGTATTTCCAAAGTCAACTGTGCAATACTTCAGCAGATTACAGTATGATCTTTTGATAGAAATTGTGGCAATGGGAAAACCTGTGGAGGTGGGATGGAGAGAGCATTGGTGATTGCCTTTCATTCATATGTACTACATGTATCGTAAATGTCTTTTCTGTATGGTTGTGTGTACGTTCTATGAACCGAATGTAATGTCTATCACTGTACATTATCTTTTGTATGCATGTATATTCAATATGTGTGTGGGGGCAACAAATGGTCCTATTTATAACTGGCAAAATTCACATATGTACATGTGTGTGTGTGTGTGACAAAACTAAGGAAACAAGTTCGAAATAATAGCAAATACTGAGCCTGAACCATCATTGCAAAATAATGACAATATGAAAATATATTTGTTTCCCAGTAACCTTATAGAAAGCATCCATGCACCTCGGCTGGCAACTAATCAGACAGAAGACATTAGCCCATGTGGAGCAGAACAAAAGCCTTGATGCAAAAGAAAAGGCTGGGAAAAGAAGCAGAAATGGACCCTAGATTTGTACGCATTTTCAATTTGCTTTTACATACTCTATTGTCATTTAAGAAACTCATGTTCTTCTTTCCAAAAGACAATTTTTATATTTGACTTTCCTTTCCTGTTTTTTTTTATTTCTTTGTTGTTGAAGGGAGAGATTTGTTATTTGGGATATTTAATTAATACACATATGTCTGTTGCTTGAACTAAATGCAACATGGGTCTGGCCTTTAAAATGTATCGTCTATGAAAACTGTTAGCAGAAGAATTAGCATTTAGAGCTAGAATGACCTTAGCTCCTTGCATTTCTATGATTAGTCTGGACACTGAGATCATCAGATGCCCAGATAAAAAGCTTCCAGCTCTAGCCTACAGGACAATGGATAAAAGTATCGTACTTGGGCAGTGAAACATAAAGGACAAACTAGTGTGATTATGTTTGATTTGTGTTGACTTAGAAACTGAGAAAAGTCCCACAGACGCGAGAGCACTGGCAAATGAGGATAGAAATGGCCTGTTGCATTTGTCCCCTTTGTAACTGCTATGCTATTTAAAAACTTAATTTCAGTACTGACTTTCTTTCCAGAGAAATTCTCTTAAATGTTATCAGCCACATGGCTCATATATTAACAAAGGCAACAAAACAGAATGAAAAGAAAGACATATTTGCCTTTGTTAGTAAGTAGGCCATGTAAAACACACATAATGAGGATACTAAGATGAAAAATTGCCTTCGACTTTGACATATGTACATGCATGCCCTTTTATGTTATATTGAATCTGACTGTACCCCAACCAACCCACATATAATAACTTTTTTACCTAGATAACACACTTATTATGAACAATGATACATGCTTTGCATGATTAAAATTGTGTATTAACTGTGCAATAGAACCTAATTTATAGTAGTGAAACTATTTTGTTTGATACTCTAACTGTAGATAGTTTTATATCATAAATTTGTCAGAATACATAGAAACAACAAGGCCTCTATAAACTATGGACTTTGATAACAAATGCCACTGTAGGTTCATTGGTTTTAATAAAGATATTACTCTCAACAAATATAACACGTATACTGGATGCAGCAAGGTGATCTGCGCATGTTTGAGGGCAATGGTTATATTTAAACAACTCTGTAATGCCCTCTTGGCTTTTTTCTTTTTGCCTATGAAGCGAAGACTTCTCTATACATTTTCATAAATGGAATAATCTGTGCATTTCTCATTCTATCCCATTTGAGACAACCACTTTAAGAGGTGTTTCTTGTTCTTGTTTGAGAATATTTAATTTCTTTTCTTTCTATTATTACTCATACAATGTTGCAGAGAATCCTTTGTGAATATCTTCTTAGGCCTTATCTTAGGCAATGTTTTAAGAAGTAGAATTACTAAGACAATATCTCCAAGTATATCTTCATCTTTACCAGATGTGACTCAATTGTTCTCAAATATGGTTGAAAATATTGTCCTCTGACCAATTGTATATAAGAGATTTATTTTATTGCTTGGTTGTCACCTTATAGAACCATGAGGACTCTTAAGCTTTAAAGGTCAAGAATGGAATGATAAACTGATTTAGTTTGTGTTGGTTTGAATGCAAGGAGAATTCTTATGTGTTTATTGGTCACATTTTTTCACACTTACTTACAGTATCTTTGCCTATTTTCCTACTAACTTTATCTTTTTAGTCTTTATTTTCACTTATTTGTAGAATTTCTATGTAAAGAGTTTACTGTTCTAGATTTCAAGCATTTTAGATTTTTTTTGAAATATGTATTGTAAGCATTTTTTCAAAAAAATGCGTTATCTTTAAGTAATTGTACAAAAGAGGTACCATGTAGCAAACCAGTTCAATAATATTAATATTAATTTTTTTAACTTTGTAAATTTTATGCCATGCATCTCGATCAGTGTCACCCCTTCAACATTCTCACCCCCCTTTGACCCACCCCTTCTCTTATTTTTCTTAATTCTGTGGTATACACAGTGAATTCTTCGTGCATTCTCTCGCTCTTCCCCCTCTACCCCTCTCCCATTGGCCCCATTTCCTGGTCCTGATTTCATTGGGCTTTTTTAAACTGAATTATAATAGACTCTGTAGAGCACTCAAGTAGCATGATTGATTTTTTTTTTTTTAGAAAGAGTAGGTGTAAGCATTCTCGGTCTTTAATTTCATAAACTTATACTCTGTTTATATGCTATATTTTAAATGAGTAATTGCATATCTTAATTTTTAATTGTATTTCAGAGTGTTTGTATGGAATATGACAATACTTCCCTTTCTTTTCTTTTTTACAATTTTTTTTACAAATTTTACTTGTGCTTTAGATACATAATTTTGTTAGAAATGTTTGTGTGAAGTGTAACGTAGGAGTCTCTGTCCTTAATATCAATATTTGTAATACTCCATATTGGACCTGGTACATTTCCCCCCTCTTTTTCAAAGATTTCCAGACTTCTCTTGCTCTTTTTAATTCTCTATACTTTTCTTACCTATTTTCTACTAAATATATTCATAGACTTCTAATAGTTGAGTTCCCAAGAAAGCAGATCTTGTCCTTCTGTTTCTTTCCTAGTTTTATTATATAAGTGGTAAAGAGAAATACTGATTTTTAAAGTTGCAATTGTCTGTAGTATCTTGCTGCTGATTCTTAGCATTAGTAATAAATGTATAGATTCTCATGAGTTTTCTTCACTGAACCATGTTGTTTGATTGGTAAACTTTATTTCTGTCTTTCTTATTCTTTTTTTTCTCTCTCTTTCCATTTAACTTCTGATTTCCCTACATCCTCTTCTTTCTTATTTTTCTTTTATTTCAATGGCTATTACCTTGATATGTTCCTAATACAATGGAAAAACGATTAAAAATTTCACCAGTGAGTATATGACTTTCTTTAGGCTAACTATGTACTCTTTATCAGGGACAAAAGTTTCTTTGTATTTTTAGTGTGTTAAGTGTCTAAAATGAATTAAGTTTGAATTTGTTACCATGTTTTGTATAACTATGAAATTGATCCTAATACTTCCTCCTTAGTCTTGTCATATGTTTTACATTTTTTGTTAAGGTCTTTTCATTTTCTTCTGATTTGGGGTTGCATTCATTATAGACTTCTTCCCTAAGGAGCTTAGAGGTCTGAGCAATCCTGCACTATATGGTTCCCAGAAACTCTCAGACTAATGAAGGTCTTCAAAGGAGCTGCTATAGGTAGGAAAAAAATAGATGTGGGCAAATACTCTCGTGTGTTTTTTTAGATTCCATAATTTATGGAATAATTTATGGGCAAAAAAATGACACATAAAGCTAAGAAAATGTGGCTGAGTAGAGAAGGGAAAAAAATCCTGAGATCTAAGATGTCATGAATTTAATAATGAAATGGATGATTGATTTGGAATTCTCAAATTAAAATGTGCATGCACTTCTCCTTAAGGAAAATTGCCTCTTTCAGTAGAAATGATTATTGCAATTTTATGTTTATCTAAACCACCCAATAATTTGTCTCAATCAAAGGAACATTTCTCTTAATGACTGGACCAATCATGTTTTTACCAAGGAACTACAGGACTGAGAGGCAAAATACTTGGCAAGCAGAACGAGAGGATTTTTTTCTTGTTGTTGTTGATGTTTTTCAATAATTTACTTCCACAAAAATTTCATGAATATGGCAAATGTTAGTTAGGTTTCTTTTCTCATCCGAATTCATGCAGAGCAAGCTCATGATTTCAGTCAGCTATAAACTTAATAAACATTGTGCTAAATTCTAAATTAGCAATGAGGCCAACTTGGAAACAATTCAACAGTAAGGCCTACTGATTAAGTCAGCACAAATGGATCTATTTTTGAACTGGTTTATTCTGGAGATATTTTGGGGCATCATATGATTTTAATTTGTTTTATCATAATCAGTTTTCAGTTGCTACTGACAAAAGTTTGAGAAATACTTTAGATTTTTTAAAAAATGCCATTGTTTCCACCTAACTGTATTTGGAGGTCTTCATGTGTACAAATGTGTACAAATGAAGCCAGGGCCATTTTGGAGATCATAGATATAATGTACCATAATTTAATATTACATATATTAATTTACATATATTAAAATATATTATTATTATTGTCAGTTGTGGGGCTTGAACTCAGGGCCTGGGAGCTGTCCCTGAGCCTCTTTGCGCTCAAGACTAACACTCTACTTTGAGCCACAGCACCACTTCTGATTTTTTGAGTGGTTAATTAGAGATAAGAGTCTCTTGGGGACTTTTCTGCACAGGCTGGCTTCAAACTTTGATCATCAGATCTCAGCCTCCCAAGTAGCTAAGATTATAGGCATGAGCCACCTGTACCCAGCTTAAAATGTATTTTAAAATAAAACCCAAAAAGATTGCTTTTGTAAGGTTTGTGAGGCAGTCAGTAGAGGTTTATTATAAAATTAATTGCTAATTGGTAAACAAGCTTACAGAATTTTCTAGTAATGGAAAACTTCATCGAATATCCTATATTCCACTCAACTGATAAGACATATTTATTCTTTTCCATCTTTATAAATAAATCAGCTGATAGCCTGAGTGATTAAGGAACATGTTTTTGCAAAGAAACAGTGCTGAAGAAAGAATCTTGCCTAGAAGAGAGAATTGTATTTGAAGCCTATGCATGTATTTGATTTAGTATTAAACGGCAGTATTTTTCCTTTAAAATTGAAAGAGAAGAATCCATAACAAAATGGACATGGACAAAGATTCCACACGTATTTTTGAGAGCATAACTTCTGAAAATAAAAGCAAGAACAAAAGATTTCTGTACTTCAGTAACTTCCCGGACTTCTTGAGTAGCAACTCTTTCCGCCCATTTCCTCCACATGTACAACAACGTCTGAAATTAAACTAAATTCCCCACCCTTCAAAAGAATCTATTTTGAGATCATTTAAGCAGAAAGCTTTTGTTGTTGTTCATGGAAGTGCTTAGAGAAAGTCAAGTTAAATTATTTCTGTACAGCTTTAGACGGATGATTTCTAAACTGTACATTCGGCAAGAGGAAAGTTTCCCGTGGAGAGAGCCAGGAAATAAGGAGCACTTCTCTTCTGAGAAGGTTGATACCGTGCTGAATGAAGGGACCCGGATCAATGTCTTGCATTCTGGAGTTTTTCCATAGCTGCCCTCTAGTTCTCTGTTGCAAGGCCAGGCCACAGTAGCAGCAGGAGTCTCCTATCTTTTGAAACACTTGGCAAGTTCCGAATGGAGTATGTTGTCGAAAAAGACCTGGTAGAACTGTAGAAATACTATTTTTTGGAGAGGAAAATTATGTGGTGGGAAGCGTAAAGAGAGTGGAGCAGAGAGAAAATAGTGGGTAGATATTTTTCAGAGCTTTGCCCCTTAGGATGCTCACTTAATATGGCCATGATGCAGCATTAAAAAAAAAAAAAAAAACTTCTATGAGGGGCTGGGAAGGTGGCTCAGTGGTAGAGCACTTGCCTTGCATGCCTGAGGCCAAAAAAAAAAAAAAAAAAACTTCTATGAGGGGCTGGGAAGGTGGCTCAGTGGTAGAGCACTTGCCTTGCATGCCTGAGGCCCTGGGTTCGATTCCTCAGCACCACATAAGCAAAAAGAAAAAAGCCAGAAGTGGCGCTGTGGCTCAAGTGGTAGAGCGCTAGCCTTGAGCTGAAGAGCTGAGGGACAGCGCTCAGGCCCAGCGTTCAGGCCCCACGACCGGACCCAAAAAAAAACTTCTATTTTACCCAAGATTTTGAGATCCCCTCCCAGAAGATCTTTACTAGCCATACAATGGACAAGGGTCTCATATCTAAAATATACTTGGAACTCAAAAAATTAAACCCCCCAACAACAAATCCTCAAAGAAACAACTGCCCAATAAATAAGTGGGCGAAAGACTTAAAGAGAAACTTCTCTGAAGAAGAAAGAAGGATGGCCAATAGACACATGAAGAAATGTTCAACATCCCTAGCCATAAAAGAAATGCAAATCAAAACAACATTGAGATATCACCTCACTACAGTTAGAACGGCAAAAATCAAGAACTCTAACAACAACAGATGCTGGAGGGGATGTGGACAGAAAGGAACCTTACTTCATTGTTGGTGGGAATGTAAACTTGTTCAACCACTTTGGAAAGCAGTATGGAGGTTCCTCAAAAGACTTCACATAGAACTCCCCTATGACCCAGCAATCCCACTTTTGGGCATTTACCCAAATGTTTACAAACAAGACCACACTAAAGCTACCAGCACAACAATGTTTATTGCAGCATTATTTACCATAGCTAAGATATGGAACCAACCCAGATGCCCCTCAGTAGATGAATGGATCAAGAAAATGTGGTATATATACACAATGGAATTCTATGCTTCCATCAGAAAGAATGACATTGCCCCATTTGTTAGGAAATGGAAAAACTTGGAAAAAATTATATTAAGTGAAGTAAGCCAGGCCCAAAGAAACATAGGTCCCATGGTTTCCCTTATTTGTAATATCTAGTATATGTATGAGTCAAGCGGAAAAGGTCAGATAATGTGATGTCAGGAAAATGAACCGTTAGATGTGTATTTTAATGTTTTTTTCTTTCATGCATGTGTTTCTAACGCATTTATAAGATTATCTCTTTGTTGCTTTGTATGTCCCTCCCCCACAGTATAACCCTGCTTTCACTATATTTGATGTCAGTATAACTTGTGGAGGAGATGGGGAAAAACCAGTTGTTTAAGGATACAGGTGGACCTGTTGCAACAATGAGAAGTACAAGTTGTCATGTCCAAAACGAGCTTTACAACGTCGGTGTGGGGGGGGGGAAGGGGGGGGAAGGAGAAGGATTGGGATTGAGGGGGAGGGGGAGGCTGGGAAGGGATGTGAAGGTTAAACAAAGGAGGAGGCTGCAATGCTTGTTAAGAAATGTACGCATTATCCTGCCCATGTAATTGTAACTCCTCTGTACAGTATGTTCACAAATAAAATTAAATTAAATTAAAAAAAAACTTCTATGAAACCTGGTTGCAGCAAAAGCCATTGGTAGTTCACTGATGCTTTGCCCAATAAGCCTCTGACACTGATCTCCTGAGGGATTTATCTGGGACACCTTGAGTGAAGTGGATTTAAATCCATGCAGGCTCTGGATCATAAACACATGAGCTTCTTGCTCCAAGAGTGTGCATAATATCCCAGTGATCTCCACAGTGATCTCAACATGGCTGTGTTCCCCAGAGTAAGATACAGAGGTAAAAACACCTTGTTTCATTTCCCTTCCTTTCTCTTTCCATGTCTCGATCAGCATTTTCTAGAATCATTTATTCCATAAAGTACATAAGTGTGATATCTTTTCTCAGATTGGCTTCTGGTCATAGAGGAGCTAAAGCAGTTCCTCCTCCTCCTCCCCCTCTCAGATTTTAGTTCCAATCGCACGAAAACTTTGAAATTAATCATTTCCAACCTTATAAGAAAATCTAATTGCCCTAGATCAATACTCTAAGCTCTAACCTTAAGAAACTGAAAGTTAATATATGTTTTACAAAAGCACATAAAGCATAATTAAAAGGGGAAAAAAGAAAAACAAATAGAGAATAGAAAAGCAAACAAGAGAAGTAAAACCAATAGATTATTTGCTTTAAAGATGAACAAAATTGGCAGATATTTACTTATATTGACAAAGGAAAAGAGGACATAAGAGATACAGAGCTTCCAAATTTGTATAATGAAAAATGAAGCATGAGAAATTACTACTGTGTTATAGACATGAGAGTCAGTGGTTCATGTTTGTAATCTTAGCTACTCAGGAGGCTGAGATTGGAATGTTGTCATTTAAAGCCAACTGGGGAGGAAAGTCCATGAGACTCAAATCTCTAATTAATCACCGAAAAGCCAGAAGTGAAGCTGTGGCTCAAGAGGTAGACCACCAGGCTTGAGCAAAACATTTAAGGAGCACTTTTAACCTGACTTTAAGTTTATTACTAGCACACACACACACACATGCACACGCATACAAAACACACACAGTTGTGCTAATAATTTTACCTTGGGCAAATCTTTATATGTCTGACTCTGATGATCATCAAAGTAAATCCTTGATTTCCTTCATCGTGTTGTAGTGACTGCCTGAAATATTTCCCTCATTTGGGACAGAAATTCACATGTCCGGAAAAGTCTGTAGCTAAGTAGAGTTTGTTCTTGAAGAAATTATTTAATATCTGGCTTATTTTCCCATTTAGAAAAATGCTAATTGTATTAGAGGTGAAAAGTTTTATCTGTTGATGTTAGGGGTGGGTTTTTAAGTGTGTGTGGAAAGCTGAATAGAGGGAGAGAACAAGATTATCTGGCCCAGATAGGGTGATTTCTTCAGACTCATGCATTTTACCTTTCTAATGAGAATTAATTATTTACTTTTCCTTGGGCTTCAGATACTAGCTCTTAGAGTAAGATGTAAAAGTATTATTCTGTACGCAGAGTTCAAGAACTAGATTAAGACTTACATCGATTAAATGCCTCAGCTTTGTCTAGGGACATCTAAGAACCATAGTCATTATTATTTAATACATAATCACACTCTTCTTGGTGCTATTCTGGGGGAAGATTTAGTATCCTACGTTCAAGTTAGACTTCAGCGTGGTCCAGCCATGACGGCTAATGGCAGGACTATTCCTCTAGGAGAGTTTCCTCAAAGAGGACTTAATGGATGCAATTAAAATGATTATAAAAGCAGTCTTCACTTCCTCTTGAGTACTTTCTCATTTTTGTCTTTCTTCCTCTCTCCTCAAAGAATTGCATCATAGAAATTATCTGTGCTTTTTTTTTTTTTTTTACTAGAAACTCTCACTAAAACGTTTTGCAGAACGCATTGAAAGCATACACGAACAATACCTTCCCAGATTGCTTCCGTGGTGGAAGACCAATATATCCCCTGCCCCCGCCTCCCGGAGATGTTCTGATGGCAACAATGAGAGTCTTATATCCAGGGAACACCCTCAGCCCAGGAAACTAAGTCAGTTGTTTACCTGTGCAAGGGAGAAGTCCAATGGGGAAAGCTTCCGGAAACCCAAAAGGAAGAAGGAAAGGGAGCCAAGGATAGGAAAGCAAAGCTGAGCTGCACACATTGGTAAGAAATTCAGTCTTACGCAGCTTCCCATTTACTAGTAACGACCTGAAGTCAATAACCATGGTTCGGGCTGGAAAAATGGCTCAGTGGTAGAGTGCTTGCCTTGCATGCTTGAGGCCCTGGGTTCGATTCCTCAGCACCACATAAGCAGAAAAAGCCTGAAGTGGAGCTGTGTCTCAAGTGGTAGAGTGCTAGCCTTGAGCTGAAGAGCTGAGGGACAGTGCTTAGGCCCAGAGTTCAGGCCCCACAACCGACAAAAAAATAACCATGGTTCATCTGATACTGAGATACAGAATATCTGTTATGAGGAATTGAAACTTATTAGGAAAATAAAGGTACAACCTAATATTTGAAGGTACCTTCACCCTCCATAATCCAATGCACAAATGAGACATTTACTTAGAGAATATTTAGGAATATTTATGTAGGTTGTTTTCACTGATGAAGTAAAATCATCATAACTGAAAATTTCTAATAGAAACCAAATGTATACATGTATTATAACTTTAGCAGATTTGAGGGAATTACTCAGTTGTGTGTTGTTTTAACCACAAGAAACTAAATGTACGATCATTGAATGGTGCGAGGAAAAGATGCACCGTGTTCAACCAAATCCTCAAAATTATACCACTTTATGAAAAATTCCCTTTTAAAATAAGGATTATGGAAGTCTTAACTTTTCATTTTTCTAATTAAACAGCCTTATGCATATGCACTTGTTGTTTATGAAGCACATATACTATTACTGAGATTGCTTCTTGAATTTAGGAAACTGATGAAAATTAAGCTCATAAAATTTAATGCCCTGAAATCTAAGCATAGAACATAGTTTTTCAAAGAAACCACATTTTAAGCCTAGGAAAAGAAATGACAGTGAGTTTTATGCAGCTATTTTTAAAGGGTGTTTTTTCTTTTGAGCAAACTTTCAGCTCTTCCTGGCTCTTCTTGTTTTCAGAGCTGAAGTGACAATAATCCTGTTATTAAAATATCAGGACAGGCTTAAGGTCACCAGGAAGGGTGAGGGGAACGTTCTTAAGAGAATTGAGATAAGCAAGCAGTTTCCTCCATGGCAAAGCCTTTCTGTAGCCTCATTTCAGATGTTCAATATGGACTCACGAAGAACTAGTCAAAAACTGGCCACGTTTGGGGAAGAGAACCTGTTGTGATGGAGGAGACATGGACAGTTTAGCTTCATAAAAGTGCATGTTGCTTTCATACATAAGATGCAAAATGCATGAGAAGTAAAATTCTTGCCCTGTTCACTATAGGTGAAGAAGTATATGTGTTTGTATCTGCATCTATGTATAGATATCTAGCTATATCTATAGATAGAGATATATATGGAGAGAGATCTATATCTATAGATATAGATATCTATATTGATCTATCTATATCTATATACTGAGATATCTATAGATATAGGTATACCTATATTGATATATAGCTTTCTCAGTATATATCTATATATAGATACACACACACATATATATATATATATGTGGTGTTCATATGTATATGGTATGTATAAATATATGTATATATATTTTATTTTCTGGGCCTGGGCGCTGTCCCTCAGCTCTTCAGCTCAAGGCGAGTGCTCTACCACTTGAGCTACAGCGCCACTTCTGGTTTTCTGGTGGTTTATTGGAGATAGGAGTCTCACGGTCTCTCCTGCCGGGGCTGGCTTTGAACCGCGATCCTCAGATCTCAGCGTCCTGAGTAGGTAGGATTACAGGCGTGAGCCACCAGCGCCCGGCATGTATATATATTTTAAAGTAGTATGTACTGACCTATGCTATCAATGATTAGGGTAAATATTAAAATTTTCTAAATTGATAGTAGAACAAAAAAACATTGTGAAGTTTTGAAGAAAAAGATACTGTACTAAGAAGCAGGAAAATAAATACCTCATAAAGACAAAACATGCCTTTTTATCAATTACTAGACAATTTTAATCATTAGAATTATTTATATATATCTCCTATGGAAGTAGAATAAGCTCATTTTTATCAATCAAGATTCTGATCTAGACACTATTTTAAGTGAATAAGTCATACGATCTAATAATATTTACATAAATATTTGCATTAAAATATTTACTATTGCAATTTGTTGGGTGGGGAAAGTATCCGGATAGGTTTCAGTTTCCCAAAAGTTGTGCAGTAGTAAATGTATGTCCTACAAAATTAAGAGTGAAGGGGAGGTGTGGGTCAGGGAGGGATGGCTGAGAATGTTGAAAGGCATGGCATTGCTTAAGATATATTGTATTTGGGGCTGGGAAGGTGGCTCAGTGGTAGAGCGCTTGCCTTGCATGCCTGAGGCCCTGGGTTCGATTCCTCAGCACCACATAAGCAAAAAGAAAAAAGCTGGAAGTGGTGCTGTGGCTCAAGTGGTAGAGCGCTAGCCTTGAGCTGAAGAGCTGAGGGACAGCACCCAGGCCCAGAGTTCAGGCCCCATGACTGGATCCAAAAAAAAAAAGATATATTGTATTCATAAACTGCATTTTAAAATGGTAACTCTTTTGTACAACTACCTAAAGATAATTTTGTAAAAATTTAAAACGTAGTAAATGGGGGAGAAAAAATTCAAGTAAGGCTTCTTTCTTCATATTAATATCTAAAAAGTCAATCCTCTAGAATTCTCTCTAGACTCAAAGCAAGCAAACAAACAAAAAACTAATCATTAAATAAAAAAATAAATAAATAAACCACTATATATGATGATGTGGGAAACAGTAGTCTATTTCCTCTATTTTGTAAAGAAATCCCATTGATAGCATCACTCTTCAGTAATTTTAAACAGAAATCAATATTTACATTTTTCCCAACTTCCTATATTCTATAATATTGGTGTGTGTGTGTGTGTGTGTGTGTGTGTGTGTGTGGTGTGTGAGTGTGGTTTGTTTTTATTGGCTTGCATGAAAATTTCCCAAATTCTCAGAAGACCCAACATCATGGTTATCTTTCCAAGAAAGAGGCATGTGATATACATTTATCTAGACTTGGATTAGAATTATGTTTCACCTTTTAGCTGAGTACTATTGGACAAATCACTGAATGTATCTGTCTCTGTCTCTCAGTGTCTCTTTCTCTCTCACACACATATAATATATGTATAGCATATATACATGTATATGTATATGTGAAAAGTTTTGTCTGTTGATGTTAGGGGTGAGTTTTAGAGTGTGTGTGAAAAGCTGCCTTCCCTATAGAGAGCAAGATTATCTGGTCCAGATAGGGTGATTTCCTCAGACTCCTGCACTTTACCTTTTTAATGAGAATTAATTATTTACTTTTCCATGGGCTTCAGATACTATCTCTTAGAGTAAGATGTAAAGTATTTTGCACAAAAAATATATGTATATATATATATACACTTACATATTTATATATCATTTATATGTACCTATGTACATGAGTATATGTATATATCTATGCATACATATGTGTGTATTCATGATATATATGCACATAGGCATACAGATACACCCTTTTGATATTCTCCTTGATACAGTGCCTGATAAATTTTTATTATCACATGCTTTCTTGTCATCACAGAATGATTCTTACAAATAGGTTAAATTCTTCTTCTAGGCAAACTGCCGATTTAAAAATGTGGTCCCACTCTTCAGTCCTTTTCTCTGAATTGTCTTTGTTTCTTTTCTCTAGAGTGTTATCTCCTCTAGATAAACAATGGAAGGCAGGGAAGGAAAGGGACTAATATAATTAAAGAGACTGCCTTGATTTGAAATGATGTATTGTAATCAATTAAACTTCTCAACAACTTAATTCCCATACAGAGCCAAGGATCTGTTCTTGACAAACTAGTGAAATCATTTCCCCAAGGTACTTCAATCAGTGGGAAGTGAAACTGAGCTGTGAACCCCATTTATTACCTTCCTAACACCCAGTGCTTGGCTCCTTCCATTTGGAGACAGATTTTGCCTAAATTTCCCCTTTGGAGCCACAGTGAAGTTCCAGATCAGCTTTACAGAGCTGCAATAGCCCAGAAAAAGAGAAGGAAACAAAGCTAGGCCCCACAGCTTGAAGGAAGATAATGACCTGAGTTTAATTTAAATAATGATAACCCCTTAGGGAGAGGTTCTTCACCTGGGGAATCATTATGCAAACATAATTCCATGTGTATTTCTGAAAGTAACATCGTGAATGGAAACACAACACATTTAGTGACTTTCCTGTTGATCAGTATTTTAAGTTGGCTTCTGGGGGGCGGGGGAGGGGGATTGGAATCAGAAGAAAGAAAGAACAATGAAGAAGCAAACAATTTCCACCCTTCAGGTCTTTTCTTCCCTTTCTCAAAAGCACTCAGACAAGTTGAACGTGCCAGGGAGAGAGCATTTAATGAGACCTCTAAGTCCTTAGCCACCTTTAAAAATAAGCTTTTGTTATTTAGTCCTAACAAACACCCTAGAGGAAAATTTTATTAGCCCAATAGATATATACTTTTGAGCTAAAAAAAACAAACCCTAGGTAAAAGAGCATTGTAAGGACAATTAATAGAGCTCCTCATGAACAGAGAACTATAATGTTGACAATATTTATGAGATTTTAATACCAAAGCCTAGTAAATAAAATAAACAGAGAAACGTATACAATTATTTCATATAGAATCACAGATACTAAATTCCCTTTAGTTGGGCAACCATGGCTCAGGCCTATAATCCTAGCTACTCAGAAGCCTGAGATCTGAGGATCATTATTTCAAACCAGCCCAGGTAAGTGTAAGGTCCGGCTCCTGGATGGCTAGCAGACTCCACCCTCCTCCCAGCAAAGTCTCCACCCAGTTACCTGTGTTACCTAGGCAACTGGGACACCTGGAAGAGGTCTCATCCGCATCTGCTGAGGTCACATCTGAATTTGATGTGGCCACACCTTTCTCCGCCCATCCCCTAGATAAGGCCTAGTCCAGGCCCAGATGCCCTCTCTCTGCTCTTTTCTAGCTCTTTCCTTCTCTTCTCTTTCCCAGCTCCCTTCTCTTTCCTAGCTCTCTCTTTCCTAGCTCTTTCTTTCCCAGCTCTCCCAGCTCTATTTCCCAGGCCTTTCTCCACCACGTGGAGGACCCAGATGGCCTGGTGTCAGCCGGAACGATGAATAAACCTACCCCTTACCTGAATACCACGTGCGTGCTACTGTTCCTCCTCGGCCACCTCTTTGTAAAAACCTAACAGTAAGTAAAGTCCAGGAGATTGTTTTCTCCAATTAACTATGAAAAGTTTGAAGTGGAGGTGTGACTTAAGTGACAGATGCTAGCCTTAGCAAAAACAAAAACAAAAGCAAACAAAACATTTCACACACACACACACACACACACACACACACACACACACACACACACACACACACACACGCCTAGAACTCATTTGGTTCTTTCTACCCTGAAAATTGTTCTGATCATTTGATCAGGTTGCTTCAAATACCTCACTGTGCGGAGTTACAACAATGAGAGAGATCAGAAATATTTCTGTACTCATCAATACAAAATAATGATTTTAGCAGCACATTTTGTTTTCAATTTAAAATTTGCTATCTAACATGTCAACCAAAGCAGACGTGGTGTGGTAGCTCAAGTGGTAGAGTGCTAGCCTTGAACTGAGGGACAGTGCCCAGGCCCAGACTTCAAGCTCCACAACTGAAAAAAAAAAGTCAACAAAAGCAATGAAAATGTCAGAATAAATCCACAAGAGATGGCTGGATCATTATGCAGATCATTTAAACTTTTAAATAAAAGGTTTAAGGAACCCAAAAGCAAATAAAAAAAGTATACCATGATCATGGAAAAGAAAAATTAACATCTTAAATGCAATAGTGCTTCTCCAGTAACTTACACTTTTCATTGTATTGCTAAGTAATATCATTAAAAACATATCTTCATGTGGGCACTAGTAGATGATTCCAGAAGATCTCCATAGCCAAAACATATTCTTTGTTGTTGTTCCCAGTGCTGGGGCTTGAACTCAAGACCTGGGGGCTGTCCCTGAGCCTCTTTGTGCTCAATCTAGTGTTCTACTGCTTGAGCCACAGTGCCACTTCCAGTGTTTTCTAAGTAGTTTATTGGAAAGTATCTCATGAACTTTCCTGCCTGAGCCGGCTTTGAATCATGATGCACAGATTGTGAGGATCATGCTTTCAAGTAGCTAGGACTACAAGTGTGAGCCAATGGTGCCTGGCACCAAAACATTTAAAAAGAATGAAAAGGAAGGTAATCTGAATGGATATCAAAGTTTCTCTAAGATATAGTATCAAAATCTAGTGATTTAGTCCAAAAAAAATATCTAAGAATATTTGGAAATTCATTAACTGTCAGAGGGAAAGAATAAGAAACTAAATGAAAATTGAAGTCTAATGTAGATTCAAAGAAGGAAAACAGAATAGTGAAGGCTGAAAAAGAGAGGAAAGGAGAAAAAAATAGAAACAACTATAGAAAACATAATAGTTAAAATGAATCTCCCTGTGATGATCTGTTCTGATTTGCTCTTTTTTAAGTTTTCAACATTAGTCAGAGAGAGTTGCTTAAGTTTCTTAAATTGAATGGGGACTACAATATGCCTGAAACTCAGGACCCCAGATTCTTGATCTCTTCAGTAACAGTATTGAACTCACTCAGAGTCTCTGTGGTATATGGTGACATCCAGGAAAGAGTTAACTTTTTGAAGTTTATATCTAACTCATTACACTTTTCTGCAAAGTCTTTTGGTACTATTTTTAATAGTTAAATGTTCCTTAAGGTGTAAATGTTGAGAAACATTTAAGTATAAATATCTTCTGAATGTATCCTTTCCTTGAGTATCTTCTTTTTGCCCAGAACTTTATCTTTTTCCAAATGTGTTGGATCCAATCATAAATATTGGGGAACAATTACTGAGGAAAAGAGCTTGAATTCCTGTGAACTGAGGAGCTTCATTTTGCTTCACTCACACACAAGCTTCAGTTAAAACACCAGGAAGGTAGAGTCTTTCTTCTTTCCCTTCTAAGCACATGACAAATTGACAACTATTCTGTTGTGTCACACACACACGCACACACACACACACACACACAGAAAAAGAGGAAGCCTATACCTATGACTTCTTAACTCTGTCTTAAACATGTATAAACTCACATATATTGACATATCCTGTATGCCTCCCAAAATTTGGGAAAGAATCCAGAGCCTCAGTTAATTGATTTCACACAAAAGTGATGGTTACAAGTGAGTTCCCCCTTTGGGAGAACATTCAATCTATTTGCAAGGATTCTTTTTATAATTGTCTTTCAAATGAGACCTCCAGAGCCTGATAGGGTGTTGTCAAAACATTTTTTTTTAGTTGATATAAAATGTTATTGGCGCCACCCAAAAGGTAGGAAGGAGACAAAACATCATACCTAGAGAAAGCAGCATCTCCCACGAATCTGCCCTAATTACAGTCTCTCCAACACCAACACCTCTCGTTCTGTAAATTGACTGAAAGCATTCCGAGAGAAATAAATTAATAGAACTTGGCTTTATCCCAGATTCACAGTGGGAAATAGAGTGCCTAAGTCCAAGAGTAATAGAATCTGTAGGAAAGGAGGGAATACATTTAGGGAGTGAGATTACAGGACATGATGAAGGTCAGAAAGAGAAAACCACGTTCTCCTAGGAGCATGGAATTGGTTGGGGTTCACGGTTAGACTTACAGTGTCTCCGTGGAGCTTCAGAGTCTCTGTGTGCCATGTAACAAGATCACCTTGTGGAAATTTTAAAAAATGAAAGAAAGAAAAGAAAAGATCATATCTACATTTTCTTAATTATGTCCTTAATAAAATCTGTTATCTCGTGTCATCTTTCATTAAGATTATATTACTTTGCCTTTTTACTGTCAGATGTATATATGTCAAATACGCATATAAACATGTTTATATGTATTTCTCATACAGCTGAATCATCCGTTGTTTTAAATAGTGCTGTTTATTGACCAATTGCAAAGAATGGAATTGGAATTTTAGGTACCAAAATATTTACAATGAATTAGTAATGTGGTTCTAATTATACAGATACTAGGATTTTCATAGCACTAACCATACCTTGAGAGCTAATTAAAAACACTGCATATTAGAACCTCTCTCATGGTGTTATGTGCATTATCTCAAGGAGCTGCAGTTGCGGAAATAAATTTTTCTTTTATTCATCTTGGGTTCACCGGTTGAATGTGAGACTGATAACAGATTGAGAAGAGAGAAGACAGATTGAGAAAATAGAAGATTACAGTGAGCAGTATCAAACATATGCACAGAAGTACTTAGTAATTCGTACTGTCAGGGTAGTAGAACCTCGCTTTGTAGTGTATCTTGACAAAAAGCACAGTGATTTTGTGAAGAAGTGATGAGACAAAGGTACTGAGGTTGAGTTTCTAAGCAGTAACGTGGGAAGACATACATTGAGGAATTAGAGAATTGGGAAATAAAAGTAATAAGATTCACTAGACACTAGTAAACAAGTTTTGCTGACTTGGAATATTTCTTGTTGCTGTATCACCTATGTGAAAAAGTGGCATCTTCACAAAATAAATGTTCTATTTCAGGCAGATGGAAGAAGATTGAAAAATGCCATGTCTCCCCTCTCTTAAAGGAATTCATCTTAAAATAATCCATATGTATAGTAACATTCTTTAAAGGTAGCCTACTCTGAACACTCCAGAATAGTCATGGAACTTTATGAGTTAGATGAAATCTGTGTCATCAATTTATAGACAACATCTTTTATCTTTCCTTGCACAGGGGCCTTCTGTTCTTACTGGACTGTGCTCTACCACTTAAGCCATGCCTCCAGCCTAACTTTTAGATGGCTACTTGGAAATGGACCTGATGATAGAGTCTCATCGATTTTTCTAGCCAGGCTGATTTTGAACATCAAGGTCCCAGATGTTGACTTCCTGAGTAGCTGGGATTACAGTCATGACCTACTAGTTTATGGATTTAGATCTTAACCTCAGATGCTTTCCCAAGATATACTTCTTAGTGTGACAGTTAGACTCTGGCTATTTGGTGAGAAACAACTATTAACCACTCTTTACAAAGCCTAGGGTCGTTTTGGAGGTTTTTTGGAGAAAGACTTAAGTAATTAACTATTTCACCATTCTGCCAGAAACTAAATATTCAATCTGGCTACACAAATTGAGGGGCACATAAATGTATTTGCTTTGGGCTAGAATAATATCATCTCTGAGTAAAATCGTTAAATTAAGCTAATCAGAGCTCATTGTCAAGCAAGCATACCTTTATTTTGTTAATAATAATAATCATACAGTTCTTATTTTTGTTTTTGAAGATGTAGTCAACATATATATATATATATATATCTTTTTTTTAATTTATTTTTGTTGGTCATGGGGTACGATCTCTGGGCCCGAACGCTGTCCCTCAGCTCTACAGCTCAAGGCTAGCGCTCTATTTGAGCCACTGTGTCACTTCTGGTTTTCTGAGTGGTTTATTGGAGGTTAGAGTCTCACAGACTTTCCTGCCCTGGCTGGCTTTGAATCACAATCCTCAGATCTCAGCCTCCTGAGTAAATTAGGATTACAGGCTTGAGCCACTGGTGCCCACTGTAGTCAATAATTTTTAGCATGTTTACCATCCTGAGTTCTTTTACTAATAGTCTAAATCTAGTCACCACCATTGTGGCTTGTATTATTTTCTTCCAAAGTGTTTAAGTTACTTTTCAAATGCAGCTAAATGCAGCTATTTCAGTATTTAAAAATAAATCCCCAAACTGTCCCTTTTAAAGAATAATGGAACATTGAATCCCAATTGAAAATAACAGGGTCCAATGCTTTTCCTTTGAACTCAAGTTGCCTCTGGGCATTTCTCTACCCTCTGGCATTTTCCTCTCCAGCTTAATTGTGTATCACATTTTAGTGCCCTCCGGTCTATCTTAATAGTGTTGTATTCTAATTATCTCATTTTAACTGAACTTCTCCTTTCTGGTTCTATTGGTTCCAGTGCTTTCAAACTGATCCTGGTGTCACAAAAATCTGATGACTACCCAGTTTCCTCTGATCTATCAGATCATTAATTAATAAAGGAAGAAGCGCCAACAAATGAACATGCACAGATCTGGCTCCCCCACCTCCCACAACTCCCTGCCAACTCTCCTCAGGCCCAGACACTATCATTTATCACTAGCCCATGTTTGTGGCCCAGGAGTGACCTTGCTGTGTGACTGGGCTGACATTTAAGTGTCCTTCTATTTATCTGTGTAAGATCTTGGGAAGAGCCATATTGAGCACTTCAGTTCACTGTGTACTCAAAATCCCTCACAATTTCATGGTGTTTAAATGCAACTGTCTGGTGACTTTCTGAGTTCTGCTAATGTTCCAGAACTTAGGCTCTCAAAAGTAAGTTTTCTGAGGCTAAAAATTGTGGCTATTTATAATTCTAGAACACCTCCAGTGATCAGAGTAGTTTTACCAAATATATAGTTTATTAATTGAATGATTCAGAAAGTACAAAAGTTGAGCACTTGCCCATTAATCACTGACATTAGAGAAAAAAATTAAGCTTTGCCATCTGAACTTTTCCTGACAGCCATCAAAAAAGGGAGTGACTCCTTAGTTTTTCCCTTCTGAAACCACATATATTTGCTTATTTGTGATCACAGATAGGCAGGCACACTCAAACATAGTTTTGGGGGAATTTAAGAGTTTGGATCCCAAATCTTTTCTGAATTTCTTCCTCACCCAATGAGTTTAATGGTTTCTAGTCTGATCTTATCTTGGACAGATTTTCTTTTTACAAAACACCCTTATATTCCCTCCCTCCTCTCCCCAAACACACATGATGGTGTAATGGTTCTTCAGTTTGTGAATGTGAGCAGAGCACATATCTCTGTTAGGAGTAATAATTTCGATACATAGCCAACCACCTTGAAAGGCTAACCACCTCATAAAAGAACTTAATGGTTTGTTTAGCTGGAGGATTAGAGTTAAATTTGTCCCTTCTAAGTCTAGGGCTTTTTCCACTGTGCCACAAGTGTCATCTCATTTCCATTTTGGCAAATGTTCAATCCTTTCCACCCATGCCTCTTGGATTTATTCCTATTTCATCATCTGGCTCAGGCATTAAACTGTGGAACATGTTTATTTTTAACTATTATAGAAAGTTACTCTCAGATTAATCTGCATGTGTTTGCTAAGTACTGTGTAGTTCTGATGGCTCCATGCTCTACAATTTAAGAAACTCTGGGGGGTGGGGGGGAGTGAACACATGCTTGCTTGCTGATAAAGCTCAAGTCACAAGTTCTGACCTGGACATCTTCAGTGCTTCAAAATGGGTCCCCAGAAAGTAGGCCATTGCTCAGTCACACAACAAGAGGTAAAATATAGCTGATAGTGAGTAGTCAGCGTTGCAAATTTGCTCATAAATTGGAGAACGTAAACAATGTTAATGAATCATTTTATGATCTGTCTGGGTATGAAATTAACTCCAGATCAGGTAGAGATGATTGATAACTTCTCATAGATATATTCAATCAAGGAGAATTCAACATTCCACAAAGATTTCTCTGTTCACAATACCTTGAGTTTCTGCA
Organism: Dipodomys ordii; assembly: GCF_000151885.1. Lineage (NCBI taxonomy): Eukaryota > Metazoa > Chordata > Mammalia > Rodentia > Heteromyidae > Dipodomys > Dipodomys ordii. The sequence continues at coordinate 2,646,718 of NW_012267234.1, forward strand.
TTTTTTAATCCTTTCCAGTAGTTGGTCAAGTCTGAGACTTCCAACTCTACCTCCTTCAAAATGTAAATGTCCTTCAAATGTAAATGACAACATGGGGACAAGAAGGCAGGCATGTTTCATTCATGGACACAGCTGAGTTGAAGACAAAAATAAAAATAGATCAGTGGCTGGGGCTGGGAAGGCGGCTTAGTGGTAGAGCGTTTTCCTTGCATGCATGAGGCCCTGTGTTTGATTCCTCAGCACCACATAAGCAAAAAGAAAAAAGCCAGAAATGGTGCTGTGGCTCAAGTGGTAGAGCGCTAGCCTTGAGCTGAAGAGCTGAGGGACAGCGCCCAGGCCCAGAGTTCAGGCCCCACGACCGGACCCCCAAAAAAACAAAAAAAATAGATCAGTGGTTCATAACCTTCAGCTGCACAGGAGACTAAAAATTGCTAAAACCCAAAGGTGATCTAATTATCATTAAGGAGTAAGACCCACAGTTACAGTGTCCCATCCTAGTGTTTCTTGCCCAATGAGTATGTCTCTTTTATTTTCAACTACTTCTTCTTGTTTTGGTCACCAAATTCTACGATTAAAAAATATATTTTTAAAAAGTCAAATAGTAGACTTGTAAGTTTTACAAATCTGAAGGAATCGTGCCTTTCTTACAGTATGCTATGAATGTACAGTGCTAAGAAAGAAATTGAAAAGCTAATATTATTGATAAAGGGCCACAGGTAAGGCATCTTCCTTTTAGTTATTTTATCTTTGTACCAAAGATAAAAAAATCTATTTAAAGGTAATATGGTATTAACTGCCTGCTCAAGGTCTTTTTGTTTGGGGGTAAAGAAAAAGATGGGAATAGGGAAAGAAAAGGTAACACAGGAACCAGAAGAGAGAAAGAAGAAAAAAAACAGCAACAATGAGAAGGAAGAGGGTGGGAAGAAGGAGCAATGTCAAGTGAAGGGAACTTTGGTAGATACAAGATTTTACCTGGAGCTACGTGTATGTATGCATAAATATGTGCAGGTGTGGATGGAGGTGTATGATGTATTAATTTTTATAGCTTCTTTCTACTAATAGGAAGCATTGAAGTAATAATATAAAATTTAATTTGAAAATCAGCTGTAAGTAGTATACTTTCAGAAAGATATTTAATGGCAGAAACAAAGGTCCATTGTATTACTAGTGAGAATCTCATCAGCATTCAAGCAGTCATCATTCCAACAGTGCCATGATGCTGAGTTACTTCTGAACATACTTACCAAAGCTTTTGACACTTCAGTCAAAGACCAAGTTGTTTCTTATTGCAGGGAGCATGTAAACGATGCTTAAAGGAATCTTCCGTTCCAGTTGACTTTTGTGATAATCCCACCATATGTTACTATTTTGGAAAACTCAGCAGAGGGATGAAAATATCAAAGTCGGCATATGTTTTTATGAAAGTTTCTGAAAAGTGTGTTTATTTTGACTTACGTCTAAATTAGATTCCTAACAGCTGAATGAAATGTAAATTAGTTGTTTTTGTCACAGAAGATAGACATTCCATAAAATAGGAGATCAATCAAATTAGAAGTGGATTATTTCAAGTGGTGGTGTGATGACCCATAAATCCTGCCAATAGCGAAAAGGGATGAACACAGAGAAAGTGTTCACACAGCTGGAGAACACACCCATGGAAGCAGTCAGGCTCTTCACCACATCTGGACAGCTGTGCTTCTCAGTCTTTCTAACACAGACTCTTTCCTTTTAGTTTTCCTTTCTTCTCAATTGGGATTTCTGAAGAGCTCCTCAGGTGATTTTGATTATCAAGCCAGTCAGTGCAAAGGGTAAATCTAGTTCAAAATCCTTCACTTAAGCAAAAGATTTGCTCCCACCCAAAGTCTTCCTCATGGTTTTATGTCAGATCTCCCATTACAGACTTTTAGAATATCCTGTATTCTTTGGCTTTCCTAGGACTTGCAAACAACAATAACAAATTCTTAATGAACACTTCAGTGAACGCATTGGTAAGTGTTTAAAATTATGCCTTTCCATGAATTTTAAGATTATGCCTTTCTAAAGCATTCCTTGAACTTATATATATATATATATATATATATATATATATATATATATATTTAAGAAATAGATATAACACATACTAGAAGCTCAAGAAGTAATTCCTTGGGTGAAAAAAAATCTATAAACAGGGACCCTGATTGTGAAAACACAATATGCTTTTGGAAAATGTTTTGGACTCCCTAAAATATTGGAAAAATGCCAAGAGAAAAGGGCAACCTTAACAGTATCACCAATATTGTTGTTTTTCTCTCAATAAACATCTGCTATTGTGGGGTATGAAACAACAGGCGGATAGAACTGGAAGGAGGAGAGAAAAGGGTTGATATTGGATTGTCACCATAGAAAGTTTGCTAGATTTAGTAAATATAAATAAAGGGCAGCTTGTGGAATTTGAACATGGATGATGTCTATCTATCAATCAACTTTCTCTCTATGTATATACATATATTATGTACAAATAAAATTAATTCTATGTCTAAAATTCAAACTTGAATATGCTTACAAGACTTAGGCATTTTCAAATTTTAAAAGATACCTTTGAGCTTTCTACCACCTGAGCCACAGGCTCCACTTCCAGCTTTTTTCTGGTTACTTGGAGAGAAGATTTTCACAATCGTTTTTCTGCCTGTACTGACCGCAAACCTTGATTCTAAGACTCTTTGTTTTTTTTTTTTTTTTTGGGTCCAGTCGTGGGGCCTGAACTCTGGGCCTGGGCGCTGTCCCTCAGCTCTTTAGCTCAAGGCTAGCGCTCTACCACTTGAGTCACAGCACCACTTCCGGCTTTTTCTTTTTGCTTATGTTGTGCTGAAGAATCGAACCCAGGGCCTCATACATGCAAGGCAAGCGCTCTACCACTGAGCCACCTTCCCAGCGATTCTAAGACTCTTGAGCAGTTAGGACAACAGGTGTGAGCCACCAGCAACTTGCTTTTTATCTGCTACCTTAATACTAAGATGTAACAACAACTGAGTTACTGTATAAGATGTTGCTCAATATGCTTTTCCTCAGTAAGTTTTAGCTACAGTTAATAGGCAGAGATCCTATCAACTCAAAGGTGAACCACAAACTGGAATGGGGAGAAAAGGGTAATGATAGAGGGATGTCAAATGGAAAAATGATGGGATGCAGAAAATATACTATTTGTATTTTTAAAAAATTACATCAGTCAAAATTCTAGCTGCATTATAAATGTGCTAAACATTAGCAGGCGTAGCTGTCTATGGTAGAGTCTGTTTGTAAGATGGTGGAGTATGCATCAGGAATAGTCAGTACTTCTGTAGCCTTGTCTTTTGGACATTAAATCACTTGCATTTGGGAATTGTGGATCTAAGCTAATATGAATCCAGTCACGTAACTAATAGTCAGTTGGGTGGTTCAGGTATAAAGAACTGTGCAGGAAACCGTTTGTAAACTTCATAAATTCCATTGGCATACCTCAGTGATCCTAGTCCTGAAAAAATTATTGCTATTGTTATTTTTTGCACAAACTAACATTTCTTGCTGTGGAGATTTTAGTGCAATGGACTCTTAAAGAACTGTTTGAAGGGTTGACATATAGAAAGCAGAACATATTCATGAGCAAGTTGAGTTAGAAACCACTCAAAGATACATCTTGCTTCGGTAATAAAGACAATAGGCTTCATATGTGGTGCTCAATCCAGGTCTAACCTATTTCCAAAGTGTAAGATGCATTTTTGCAAAATAAAATCATTTTGCAGAAAAGACAGAGTATATTTTCCATTTTACAGAAAAGTATATTAAGACACACACTAAATAATTGGATGCCTCTGCATCTGATAAATACTCTGCCAGGATTTAAACCCAGTGCAGGTAGCAGAGACACTCAAGGACAAACTGCCACTTTCGTTTCTCTGAAGTCCCATGATCCCATAAAACATTTAATTTTTACCCTTGATGATACCATGGGTGAAATAGACCCTTCCCATTCCTCCCAATGCTTATGAGAGAAAAACAAAAACAACTGTATAACCCAGGAATAGTGATAAATGGCAGCTAGCATTTTCCCTTAGATGGAGACAAAGAGGAAGCAGCAGAATTTATGGAAAAAGGAGGCCAACCCTACCTCATCAATAAAAGAAAAGTGGGGAGGGGAGGGAATTCCAATCTCCAGGAAATTGAAGACCTGTGTAAACAAGAGTCCAATAATGACAATTATGCATAAAAAGAATGAAGAAACCCAGATCTATATTTGAAAACTCTACGAGTTGACTGGATACTTAATGATTATGTCTTTTTAATCTTAAGTTTGTAAAATTATAAATAAAAACATTATTCTGAAGAAAATAAAACAATACTTTAAAAAATTTCCTAGACTTGTATGTAAAGTTAAAAAATGTGTGTGTGTGTGTGTGTGTGTGTGTGTGTGTGTGTGTGCATTGATCATGAACTCCAGGCCTAGGCACTGTCTCTGAGCTTCTTTTGCTCAAGGCTAGCTTTTGAGACACAACTCCACTTGAGTCTCAAAGACTTTCCTGCTAGGCTGGCTGTGAACCACAATCCTCAATTTTCTCAGTCTCCTGAGTACCTAGTATTACAGGCTTTAACTACTGGCAGACACCCAGCTAGTTGTTCGTTAAAGCAAAACAGTCTCGGTTTTGTTTTCTTATCTTTGCTTCAATGTCAACAATGTATGTTCCAAAACCAAAATCTTGCATGAATTATGCTTGATCCAGACAATATAAGAGTCCTCAGTATTCGGCTGAGTTAGTTGTCCTGATATGGTGTTTTTCAACTTGCCAAGAAATCTGGTGAAACTTTATAGCTCTTTAAATAGGTCTTGGCAAGGCTGGGATGGGTCCACATTTCTGCATTTCTGACTGAGAACAGAAGACCTAGACAGAATAATGTGTCACCTTATTCTTCAGCCTGGTACAGCTCAGGCTAGAGCTTTCATTTGCAATTGTTTTCAGAATCAATGAGGCCTTGTGGAGTAGGCTTTTTGGTCAATGTTCTTTTAATGTAATGTTAGTAAAGGGCTTAACTAAATAATCAGGTCATTCAAAAGAGTCTATTTATTATGAATAGCAAGTATTCAGCAGAAATACTTCCTAACCAGGTGATGCAATTTCTATTGAAAATTATATCGTTTGATTTTTCTCTTTTCTTTATAGACACAAAGTGCAGACATTCTATGATCTCTCAGAAAGGGCTGGGCCGACAATGACATAGGCATTAGTTCAGTTTGTTTACACTGCAGAATTCTCACCAATTTAATGTATTTCAACTGGAAGATGAATGCCAATTATTTTCAGGGAAGGGGTAATATGGTTTTAAAGTAACATTTGCATACCCATATTTATTGCTGCCCTAGTCACCACAGCCCTGATGCCCTTCGGTGGATGAATAATCAAGAAAATGTTATATACATATATATATAAAAAACATATACATATATATATCTGTGTGTTTGTGTGTGTGTGTGTGTGTGTGTGTGTAGTAAGAATGATTATGTTATGTCATTTTCAGGAAAATGGATGGACCGGGACAATTTATGTTAACTAAGCCAGGCTCAAGAGACAAAAGACATGTATTTTCTCTCCAATATTGAAAATAGTTCTAAATTATAAATACATATACAAATATATACAGGGTCATATGCATATATACAGATACATGTAGATGCAGTCTAGCATATGCAGGAAAGGATTCCAATAGCGCAATCCCTTTGATCAATTGATTTACAGCTTAACAAAATGAATGGCAGGAAGCTGGCGCATGCCTTGTCAGGGGAAGGAGGTCAATGGGAGGGGGAGAGACAAATGGAGAGAGGAAGGGTGGGTGAATGCAGTCGTAATATTCAATCTATGTATGTAAAAATATAAGTAGGAAAATTGAGGGGATGGGTGGTGGGCAAGATATGGAGGAAAATGATGAAAAGGGTCACATTGATGAAGAGGCCTTCTACTCACAAACTGATATGTTGAATTGAAACTCTTTTGTACAGCCACTTAAGGATATTGAAAACAAAGTGTACAAATGTACAAAGTGTACAAAATGTAAAATTCTCTTTACCATTCTTAATTCTTCAATCATACATAGAAAAAAGGTGAAGTAAATCCTTGTTTTGAATGGGGAAAAAAAGAGATCAGAAACACTAAGTAATATGCCTGGCATCACAAGTAGCCAGTGACAAAATTGAAATGCAAGCTCCTTTTTTTTCTATTCCTTTTTTTTTATTTCTTCCAATTTTTAAAATGTTTATTTTATTGTGAAGATTCTGCACAGAGCGGGTACAGTTACATGAGGAAGGTAATGAGGACATTTCTTGTGGAGTATTGTTAACCCCTCCTTTGTTGTACTCCTACTATCCCTTCCCTCCCCCACCTCCCTTACTCCTCTATCCCCCTTCCCCCGCCTGATATTGTATAGTTCATTTCCAATATATTGTCTTGTGGGTATCGTTGTTGCAATGGGTCATCTTATGTCCCTGTTTCGGTGTTTTGTTATTCCCCTTCTGCTTCCCAAATTGGACAAATGTATATACAAGATGTTGGGTACCAAAATCAAGTACAGTGACAACAGGGGATATACTATATAAGGAGAAGAACATAAAAAGGAAACAAAAAAATCATATAGTACATTAAAAACAACAACAACAACAACAAAGAAAGACCTCTTGTGTCTATATCTTGGGGTTCATGTTGTTTAGCATCATCTTATATTCTCATATGTACATACCTTTTGAGCTTTTCTGCTCAGCTGAAAAAAATTATCCTAGACATATACTAATTATTGCAAATAAGGGGAACCTTAAGATCTATGTTTCTTTGGGTGTGGCTTACTTCACTTAATATGATTTGTTCCAAGTCTTTCCATTTCCTAACAAATAGGGCTATGCCAAAATGTGGCAGCGTATTTAGATAGATAGATAGATAGATAGATAGATAGATAGATAGATAGATAGATAGATAGATAGATAGATAGATAGATAGATAGATGCACACACACACACACACACACACACACACACACACACACACTGGAATTCTATGCTTTTTCCCCCCCTATTCTGTTCTTCATTTTGTCACTGAAACATGTCTTTCCATCTACAAATCCCAATCTGAAAGAGGGCTGCAGATCTCCTGGGCTCCAAATGCAGACCTGAGTCTAAAACTGATTTACAGCCAGAAAACTTATCTCTAACAAGTATAAATTATATTAAAAAATGTATGAAAATGAGAACATCATGAAACAGGAGAGAAAGAACATGATGTTTATATCAAATAATTGCTTCCACACTTTTTACCCGCCACAATTTTTATTATATACATCCGGCTTATTTTATGAGCAGTAACTTTTGTGTGCTATTTATGTTGAGACAAATGTCAAAATATTTTATCAGGGTTCCATCTAGAATGGCTCAGAAAGAAAATTTAAATTACTATGTAGTTTCTTCTAGCCATTATTAGTAACATCATGTAAGTATTTAGCATTATGAAATTTAGTATCAGAAGGCAGGGAGATGCATGCATGCCTGTAATCCAATCTATAAAGAGGCTGAGGTGAAAGGATGGTAAATTCAAGGATGAGGAGGAGGCAAAGCAGGAGAGGGAAGAGGAGCAGGAGAAGGAGGGAGTAGCAGAAAGAAGAGGAGGGGCGATGAAGAGGAGGAGGGGAGAGGAGGAGGAGGAAGAGAAGAAGAAAGAAAAGTCAATTGTCAAACTGTATTGATAAAGTTCCTTTAGTTATAATTTTAAACTTCCAAGAATTTCTTTATATAGTAAGTAGTTCTGAATGCTCTTTGAATTGAAAATGCATGACAGATGTGGAAATCTATATTTTGCCTACTTCTGACATGGGAGAAATGCCTTTTTGAGTACTTACTGAATCCCTGATGTTTAATTAAGGATGCATCAGAGTCTTTCAACCTTGCTTCTCTCTCCACTGTCCACATGCTCTAACTTGACACTTTGTGTCTAGACATGTTCATCATATTTCTAGAATGTGAGAACCTCTCCTCCTATACTCAGACTTGCTACTAGGAAAGCCAACAAAAAGAGGACTTCCAGAAGCTGGAATTTGGGGCACAGGATTAACGGAAAACCACTTAAATATAGACTATCAAAATGTAATTGTCATTCAAGTTCCAGCTCCTTTCGATTACACTCCTATATAAAATCTTCTTTAAAATGCCAGAAAATAATGTGTTATTAAGATGATAGGGAAAATCCATATAAAATAAGTTTGAAATGTAATTTAAACTAGATCTTTCTCTTCATGGCCTGTGTTAATGAACAAACATGAATAGCTACCCGTGCTGTAGCCATTTTATATAATAGCCCCTTTCACGTAAGTTAATTCACTTCATTTGACTTGCTATTTGCAACATTTTTGTCCTAATTTTATTTTATTTAAACTTAAGTAGTTGTACAAAGGAGTTTCAATTCAAGAGGTCAGTTTGTGAGTACAATACATCTTTAATAAATGAAACATTTTTGCAATGGATCTTACGATTTTGCTGATTTGTTAAAAATGTAGGATTAAAAAAGAATCTTACCTCAATCTTCATGGGTAAATGGATTGCATTTCCCAAAATGCATGAGCCCTATCCACAAAAATGTGTTCCTATATTTTCCAAAATTACAAATCAAGGCTGAGGTGGTCTGATGTGTTTATTCATTATTTATTTTGTCTGTTTATGATTATGATGATTCTTACCAGTCCTGGGACTTGAACTCTGGGTCTGGGTGCTGTCCTTTTTGCTCAAGGCTAGTGCTCTATCAATTAAGCCACAGTGTCACTTCTCTGCTTTTTCTGTGATTAGCTATTGATAAGATTTTTATAGTCTTTCCTGCCCAGGCTGGCTTTGAACTATGATCCTCAGATCTCACCTTCCTGAATAGCTAGGATTACAAGCATGAGCCATTGTCTCCCAGCTTATCTGTTTATTATAAAGTATGGTTATTTATACCTCAAAGAAGCAATTTAAACAAAACTGTGTTTGAAGCTGACTTCAGCTACTTGGAACACTGAGTCACCCAGATTTCTAGGCTCATTTTATTTTGCAAGATTTGAGTAAAACCAGAATCTTAATCTATCTCACAGCTGGGATTTGTCCAGATATATGTATGTATATATATTTTTTTTCTTTTTTAGAGCATCCATATTTTATATTGTCATCTCCTACTCCAATTACTAGTGTTCATGAAACTCTTAAATCCAGTCATGCCTTGACCCTTGGTGACTCGAACCTCCTGCTGTTTTTCTTAAATGCACAAGTCAAAACTTTTCATCATTAAGGGGAAAAAAAACCCAAAATGTTGCTTACTGAAAATGGCATGGTATACAATGCTGTGTTGAATACCAAATGTCATCAACAATGTGTGTGTCTGTGTCCATGTGGGTAGTAGTTGTGATGAATGATTATCGCCTGGCTTTGTAGAAAATGTTAAGGAACTTTAGGCTTCTCCATCCAAGAATTTAAGTCATTTATTTATTGGGTTTTTTTTTTTTGTGTGTGTGTGTCCTGTCGTGGGGCCTGAACTCTGGGCCTGGGCACTGTCCCTCAGCTCTTCAGCTCAAGGCTAGCACTCTACCACTTGAGCCACAGCGCCACTTCCAGCTTTTTTCTTTTTGCTTATGTGGTGCTGAGGAATAAACCCAGGGCCTCAGGCATGCAAGGCAAGAGCTCTACCACTGAGCCACCTTCCCAGCCTCTATTGGTTTATTTTTGTTTGCTGAGGTACCCTGTCCGCAGAAAGTACCTCTACCATCTATGTGATCTGACTTTTCTCTTTTCTCTTGCTCATTTCTTTCTTCAACTACTTGCCTGCCACCAATTCCCCAAACTGTTATTCTACTATTGTATAATTTGCATGTGTGTGCCTACACAAGAGTTCAGGAGGAGTGGAGAGGTATCATACGCAAACATTATACTCTATTAAGGAGTTACTCCAGAGGGAATTTCATTTGCTTCAGTGAGAAATTATGGCACTTCATTAGAGAAGAAGGACCATAACTTGTTATTTAAAGGAGAACACACACACACACACACACACACACACACACACACACACATGCATCTACATATGCAAAGCACACACACACATACACACACACAATTGTTTTCCAGCACAGTAAGTCAGATAATGTGACAGAAGTCAATATAGCCCTCTATGCTCCCTGTCCATGGTTCCTAAATTACCAGAGGCTCTGGATAGAATGCTCCTCCTCCTTCTTTTGACCACTTAATTCCTGCTATCAATAATTTCAGGGGTTCACATTTGTGTAGCACAACAGTGAAGCATATTTACCATATAGTTGTGCTTGCTTCCATTATCTGTAAGTTAATTAGTATCACAAGATCGCCCTACAGCTTAGAAACTCTGGAATTTGACGGGAACTCTCTGGTTTTGTATATGCATTTCCATTTCAGCACAAGAATGTAGTGGCTACCTGGAAGCATATGGTAAGCCAGGTGTACACTTTCTTGGAACACTGCCCGAGCAGCTGAGTCCCAACCTGGCATTCTACTTTTGGCCTGTAATCAAACTCTTCCCTAACTGGACTGCTTTTTTTTCTTTCTTTCTGGATATAAATATCATTTTACTTTTAAATAGTGTATTTGACAAGAATGGAATTTACCTTCTATAGAATCAAAATTTGTATATATGTAATTTTGTTTTTTGGGGTAAAAATAGACAGATGCCTAGAACAACTTTATAATGTAAAGACAATTAAATAAAAAAATATGATTGCGTGGTCCTATACGAGGCATATGCTTTTCTTCATTTTTCTTTTCTTTTTCCTTATGGGGATTTGACTAGGCTATGCATCTGCTAGATCAATGTTCTATCACTTGAGCCAAGCAACAGTGCTTTTGCTATTTTAATTTTTCACTTAGGGTCTTGAACTTCTACCCTGACTGTCCAATCCCAGAAGATTCTATCTTCTTTTTTAAAAATTATTTATTTATTTATTTGGTTGGTCATGGGGCTTGAACTCTACTACTTGAGCCAGAGCACCACTTCCAGTTTTCTGGTGGTTAATTGGAGTCTCACAGACTTTCCTGCCTGGGCTGGCTTGAACCATCATCCTTATATCTCAGCCTCCTGACTAGCTAGGATTACAGGTGTGAACTACCAGCACCCCACTTTCTTTTCCTTGTTTTCTTTCATTGTTCTCACTGTGGAAGAGTAGGAAAGTAGTTCTCAACCAAGGAATGTAACAGAAGATTAAAATCAATCTATATAACCTCACATTTTATCTTAAAAGGCCATTATATGGAAACCTAGTCTCTTCTTTGTTGGCAGTGAGAGTTTTGGACCATCAAGCACCTACTCAAGACTTATATTTCTTGGACATAGTATAATAACATTCAATACATGTTATATAAGACACAATGTAGTATCTGAGTTTCCTTGGTACTCAGAATTGCAGAAAATTTAAATTACCAAGGAAGTGTCTGAGGTTGAGACCCTCTTCTCATCCCTCACCCTACCAATAAATTTAGTTATATGTGAGCTATAGAGAATATTATTATACCCAGCTTCCTAAATAAGGTAAACGAATAGTAGCATAATAGGTAAAATTTGTAAGCACTACATTCTTATATTGATACTATAAAGTAGCCAGCTATGGAAGTTGTATAAATTCAGAACCATGAAGTCATGAAAGGTCAAAATTCTTCAGGAAGATAATGATAATTCTGCTTTATCCTAGAAATTATGGGGGAAAAGATTTTGTGGATTTTTTTTTTGCCACCAACTAAAAATAATAGCTTAGAAGACACAACTAAAATCCATATATGCAGCTCATTTTCTTGTCCCCCAAAACAAATAAGACTGTTAGGACACTAAATAGTATGTGTTTTATTTTACTTTTTAATCTCAAGAATAGATAGGACTTTTTTTTTTCTTTTCCATTTTCAGAAGGGCTTAACCAGTGTGAATGGAAGGAACTTTGCCTCACAAAAATATCCTGACTGTCAGGTAATAACTTCACTAGAGAAAAACAGTCTGTTTGAAATGAGGGAGCTGGTAACAATGTTCAACCAAAAATAAACTGATTACCTTACATATTAACTCTAACCCCTCTGTATATCACCTTGTTAATAAATTTTTTAAAAAATAGGTCAAGAAATAATATATTTTGTATTGCCAAATACAGCTCATTTTAAATTCTCATGAAAGATATTCATAATTTGAAAGAAATTACACACAAATGTGTGCATATGTGACCATACAGAGAATTACAGTGTTTTCATTTATTTTTTGGTGCCAGTTCTGAGGCTTCACTGAGATTTTTTTTGCCCAAAGCTAGTGTTGTATTACTTGTGCCACATCATAGCTACTTCCTGCGTTTTGGTGGTTAGTTGGAGGTAAGAATCTCAAACAATTTCCTTTCCTTAGCTGGCTTTGAACCAAGATTCTCATAGCTCAGCCTTCTGAGTTGGTAGGATTACAGGCATGAGCCACTAATGCCCTGCTGTGTGTGTGTATATATATATATATATAAATATATATATATATATATATATATATATATTTCTTTTAATGACCTCTGACAAAGCATTGCTAAGTGCCCTAAAAGGGGGCAGGAGGGGCGCGGAGGGACATGAAAAAAGAAAAAGTGAAAAAAAGGTATAGCTCTATTCTCAATACTTGTAGTACAAATCCCATAAATATTTTATTTGACTCTCTTTCTGGTTCTGATAAATAAAACCCTCATTTTATCTTCTGTCCTCAAGCATTTGCCTCAGTTCCTATTTTCTGCCCAGACGGAGTAAGGAAACAGCCCCAAGGTCTAAGAATCAATTTGCATAACAAAAAGTTCCTTTGGCAGCCTGGAATCTCCCGGGGGTTTTGGTTGGAGGATGAGCAAGGTTCATTCACAAACCTGTGAGACAGGTTGAGAGTACCAAGCAAATGTTAACTATCCTAATAGGGTAGTTTGAAAGCTTTTCGGCTCTGGATGTTTGATAGGGTCTGTCGCTATTGCCAACACAGCTGCTGGAGAAAGCTGCCAGAAGAGGAGAATGAAAGAGACTGAAGACTGCAGATGGGGAAAGTGTCTCACACAACATGTGCTGTTCTCTTAAGCTCCATTCAGCCAGCAGTGGCTTGAAGTCGGATGTAAACAATGACTCTGAAAGCCAGGGCGTTTATTTTTGTTGTTGTTGTTCATAAAATCATCAAGATGTGACGATCCTGTTTTACTGAAAGTATGATGAGTAGGTGAAGAATATTCCATGTTTGTTTTTTAACGCTGTATGCGTTGTGGAGGTGAGTCTGCAAAGATAATGTGAAAGTGTATGAGGATTGTTTAGTAGGCAGAGGATCCTGTGTGTGAACCTTCTGCATGTCTGGAGAAAGAAGAGAGGAGAGGGAGACTCGGGAGAGAGAGGGACACTAGGATCTTACAAGCAAACCAGACCATGCTTTTGGCTTCTCACTTTTCTTCAGTTGTATTGATGGACACAGATGCAAATGTTGACGATGTTCCTTGGTCATCTGCTCTGTTATAAAAGAAGCAGAGGGGTCAATAAAGCCACAACTTGTTAGTAAATAGACAATTTGAAGGAGAGGTGGAGTTGAGGTTTATAGGATGAGTGATATATTATAGATGATGTGAATATAACGACTGTTACAACTTAGGTAAAGATATTCACCTGCCAACCCTTAATTCACTTGTGCTTGGAGCTCTACACCAGAGTCCAGAGTTACAAAAAGCACCCCGCTGGTTGTCTCCCACCCCCCCAATACCAAGCAAATATTTTTTTGTAAACCTAGGTGTGCATGTATGCTATTTGTACTTACATTGCCCTTGTAAACATCTATCAGATTAGCATTATTTCTCCTGTTTCCCCAAGAATTCAAGAATCTAAGGAAAAGCATCTTTTGCTTTGGCCTTGCTTTGCTTTTTATTGTGTTTGTTTCTCAAGATGAGGGATGTGGAGAGGCTGAATGGTTGATTTCTGTGGAATGCGATCCTAATCAATGCCATGGTTACCTTTTCCAAATCTGTGACTGTAAGCAAATGCAACTGTACCTGAAGCTGTTTTCTTTTCTAAGAATTGAAATTCATAATGACATATAATGCAATGAATTACAGCATATGCCTTTCAGGCAAGAGAGAGAGAGAGACAGAGAGAGACAGAGAGAGAGAGAGAGAGAGTATAAATAAGGTTAGGTGTGTATGATAGAAACCAGGACACATTTATTCACATCGGCCCTAGAAAATAGTTTTATTTAATACTAGTAAAACATACTGATAAAAACTAAGTAGTGAGTTGCTAACTAGCTTCCCTTCCCCCCTCCCTCTTCCTTCTGCCTAGTAAATATGAAGCAGAGTTAAATCCTGTTAGTATACACACATATACACACAAAACAAAAGAGCTATGTAACCATTTTATAGAAGTATATTGATATTTAAAAATCTCATCAGACCTGATTTCTGTATAACATTCAGTTTGAGTTATCTTGGGAATAAATCAGAAAAACACAAATGAAATTCAGTAGCACTAGCATGATTCTAAATAGTTTACAATGATCCTTGCTTAAACTCTGACATACAGGTATTTGGTCACTCTGCCCAGTTACAAAATCATTCTGTAGCAATCTCATTGGTATTTTTATATAACCTAGGATGAAATTATTTTCCTTTCTTTCTTTTTTTTTTTCTGGTCCTGGGACTTGAACTCAGCTGGGGCTCTGCCCCTGAGATTCTTTGGCTTAAGGCTAGTGTTTTACTACTTGAGCCATGACATCACGTCAGTTTTTTGTTTGTTTGATTTTTGGTTTTGAGTAGTTTATTGGAGGTAAGAGTCTCATGGACTCACTTGCCCTGGCTGGCTTTGCATTTTCCTACTTTACCAATTAAATTTAATTGATATATTCATAATATGTAAATACTTTTTTTATCAAACTCTTCAATTTCTCCTTTTTAAACAATTGTACAAGATATAGAACATGAATGTCATGAAGTCATCAGGCTAGCCGGGACTCATTTGTAGGTTTTTTTCCCCCATACAACTGTTGAAATTCACAGTATGTTTAAAACAAATAGATTGCAGTGCTTCTTTTTGTTTGATGATAAAACTATTCACCTGAAGCACTGGCTGTTGTTCTGAATAGTTAATTGCTTATGTCATCAGCTGTCAAATTAGTACATTTTATGGAGCTCTTATCTTGATTAAAATTTTCTTTGGAAGATAATTAAAACTTCATTCACTAGTCTGTGTTGTAATGAATTATCCAAAAGTCAAACTTACAAAAGCATCTTTAAACATGTCTGGTTTGATTGGTTTTCTTTATTTATTAAATAACATAGCAACTTAATCTAGTATGCACCAAATCCAAATTTTGTGATTTATTATTAAATATTTTTACAGGATAGTTTTCCAAAGGAAGAATTACAAAAATGTTTTATTCTTCAGTTTTCTGATTTCCTGTTAGCAACCATAAATCTCACTTGAAACGAAAAATATGTTGTTTTCCACATCTAATTTTTGATTCATTTGATTTTTATACACATACACAAAATTAAAATGTTTTACAAGTAGATTATTTTTCTTGTTTTAATTCTGTGAAATGATTATTTCTCTAAGTTTTTATGTTTTCACTCTGTCCTTTGGTGAAAAAAATTATCACATGAAACTATTATATAAGCTACTTTTCCTACTAATTATAGTAAATAGGGAGAACAATTAAGTACAAGAAATAGAGACTATAGTCAGGTGCCGGTGGCTCATGCCTGTAATCCTAGCTACTCGGGAGGCTGAGATCTGAGGATCACGGTTCAAAGCCAGCCCGGGCAAGGAAAGTCTGTGAGACTCTTATCTCTAATAAACCATTAGAAAACCAGAAGTGGCGCTGTGGCTCAAGCAGTAGAGCGCTCGCCTTGAGCTGAAGAGCTGAGGGATAGCACCCAAGCCCAGAGTTCAAGCCCCATGACTGACCAAAAAAAAAAAAAAAAGAGAGACTCTCTCTCTCTATATATATCATATATATAGTATATATTATCCTTATATTCACAAAACAATTGAGTTTTGAATTGTATTTCATCTGATTGATGCCTAGATGGCTAAATAATACTCCATAGTCTATGTATGTATGTAGGTAAGTATGTGTGGATATGTGCATATACAGACATATATATGTGTGTATGTATGTATATATCTATACAATGACATTTTTTATTAATCAGAGGGCTGAACTTACAGCTGGCTCTTCTGGATAGTGCTGCAATAAGCACGAATATGCAAGTATTGTATCCTGTAGCCTGGTTTGCATTTCTTTGGATAAATGCCCAAGAGTAAAAGTTCTAATTTTAGCTTTTTGAGGAAACTCCATACTGATGTCCACAGTGGTTGCATTAAAATACATTCCTACCATTGTAAGTAAGGGTTCCCCTGCTTTCTCACTAGCATTTACTGCTGCTGGTATTCTTGATGATGTACATTCTGACTTTCATAGATGCCACCTCAAACTGCTTTGATTTGCATTTGATTTGTACCTGTTAGTGTTGACTAGTTCTTTGTGTACTTATTAGCTGTTTGCATTTCTTCTTTCAAGAACTGTCCAGTTCGTTTGTCCATTTACTGATTGGGTTATTAATTCTCTGGGAGTTTAGCCTTTTTTGAGCACCTTTTGTATATTGATTATTAATACCTTGTCCAATGTAAGTGTAGCAAACACTTTCCCCCATTCTGTGAAGTATCTCTTCAGTCTAGTGACTGTGTTCTTTGCTGTGTAGAAGCTTTCAGTCTGATGCAATCTAATTTGTCAATCTTTACTCTTACTTGCTAAGCTATTGGAGTTCTGTTCAGAAATTTACTGTCTTAAGTCTATCTGTCTGAGAGGGAATGGGCAGAACCCTGAGTCACTCCCTGACTTTGAGGTCTTTGTCCCAGGCAGAGGTTTGCAGATGCCAGTGGGCCTGGTCCAAGCTTGATGGTCTCCATGCAGATGTTTTATACAGAGTGGTCTACCACACAGGTGGCTCCTTCCAGAAGCAGAGCAACAGGCTAATCACACACACACACACACACACACACACACACACACACACACACACACACACACAGATGCTTGAAAATTCTGCCACTCACTGCCATCTCATTGCTCTTTCCCTTTTCATTAGAATTCATCCATTGACAGTAAACTAAAAGTCTTGAAAATTAAACCCTGAATATTAAATTAGTTTCCATTTTATGGGATCAGGGGAACAGCAGAATTGGAATTAATGGGAACATATGTTTGAGAGGTGCAAACAAATATGCTTAGTCCATTACCATATTTTATGGCAATTGTAAAGGAGAATGCATTTTTACATTAAAAAAATTAAATAAAGCTCATGACACATATTCGATAGTTCTTGTCATGTAAGGTGCACAGTAATTGTCGAGAAACTGAAAGAAAAATGAATACTGTGTTTTGACATTTTTCTTCCAGGAAGGGGAACATTATTAATCATCCCTATGGGTATTTTGATGCTTCGTGGAGTAAGGAAGTCTTCAGCAATTGTGTATAATTTGGGGCATACCCCAAATTAACAGTAATCTATTTGCGGATACATCCTTTGTACAAGGGTAATTTCTCACTTCCTCAGTTATTTAATTGTACTTTGAGCAGTTTTGGCAGACGACTCATTATGTATTCTCCTCACTGTATTTTATTTTTATTATACAAAGTCACATTGAAATGAAATGGATACATGCACCATTGACTTTAATAGGATTTTGCATTGTAAGAATAATATACAGGTACAGTGTACTGCATAGAAATATCTTGTGGGGTAAGAAACAACAGGATTATTGTAGAATTCCACAGCCGTCTACCTCAACAGGCAGTTATTCCTACAGGCTTATAGTTTTCCTTTGGGGGAGGTAAGAAAGTGAAGGACAAGTGGGTTTTTAACAAGCCCTTACATGTAATGTTCATTTTTAAAAAGTATGGCACAAAATACGTGGAGGATGTGGAATTGAATTCATGTAATGCCAAAGACGTAAGAAAACCATAAAAAACTGTGTACTGTATCCAAAGTCATTTTTTTGTGACAAGTGGGAAACCCATTTAACAAAGATTTCTTTGTAACTACAGTTTCTAAACGATTTTATAATAATGTTCAGAGCTCGATAAGAGTATCAGTTAGACGTCTAAGCAATTGACTTTCTTATGAGCTAAAAATGAACAAAAAATGACCGTGATAGAACAAATTGGTTATTCTGGAAATTAGCATTTATTGAGCAACTTTCCAGCAACTGTCAAAATGAACACTTAAAAGGTGTTAAGGCATCATAGTTAGAGATAAAGGCTCCTGAATCAGGATGCTAGCCCAGCCTACCTAATTGACCTCACACAGACAAATACCCTCTCTCTTTTTTGTTTTCACAGCTCGTGTGCTTGTATCACAAAAATAATGAATATTAAAAAATGTAACTCATAAAACATTAGAAGAAATAAACCAGTGTATAAAAAGTGATTAGCATAGGTTCTGATAGATAGTAGGTTCTCCATTTTATCCTCTTTAATGCCCAAACGTATTTGGTTTAGAAAACTAGTTCCACAAGAGAAGGAAGTAAAATAAACTAAAACCAATACAAATAAACAAAACCAATACATTGTGATCATGCTAGTGAGTGTCTTTTACATGGCAAGTGTATAGTCATGTATCTAAGGTTTTGAAAAGTATGCCTGTACTGGAAAATGTTTACTTTCTGAAACTGAAGTGTATCGAAATAGACAGAAATTAGGAGGATTTTTATTTAGGTACCATTTTGGCATCATCTTTTGCTGGCAAATTGTGGTTTGTGTATTATTTTTATGTAGGTAGACATTTTTCAAAGAATCTTTCTCAGGTCACTAATTGGCTGGGTTGTGACAAGAAAAGACTACATGGTAAATAAATAACAAGGAAGAGCTCAGTGAATGATAGCTAAAAGTTTGCATTCAGCAATGCAGTCAGTCCATTTATTTAAAGAGATAAATTAAGCCAGGTACTGGTGGCTCATGCCCCCCCCCATAGTCCCAGGTACTCAGAAGGCTGAGATATAAGGATCAAAGTGCAAGGTAAGCCTGGACAAGAAAGTTGCAAGATTTTGATCTGCAGCTAGCCACCAAAGAATCTGGAAGTGGAGCTGTGCTCAAGTGGTAGAGCACTAGCCTAAAGTAGAAAAGCTAAGAGACATTGCTCAGGCAGTAGGTTCAAGCTCTAGTACCAACACACACACACACACACACACACACACACACATTGTTTTACATTCCATCTTTAATTTACTTATCCATATCTTAAAACTTTTTCAGGAAAAATGTCCTCAACATCCAGAATCAGAGGATCAGCTAAAAGAACAGGATAAATGAGGGATATGGACAAAAAGATTGCTTCATTTACAGGGGATGCTTATTCCCTATTGTGTACTTCTAGTAGTAAAATACAGACAGACCTTGGATTGCATTCTGCACAGTGATCTTTATAGAGAAATACACACTCTATTGTCAACAGATAGTATTGCTCATCATCAATTCAACTGTGTGACTTTAAACTTCAGGCAAGAATTTAGAAAACATCTTCACAATCATTTTCTCCACCTGCTTTCAGCAGTCCCACCCCAATTTCTCAGACTCTGTCTCCATTAGTCACCATAAAGCCATCTAATATAAGAAATGGATATCTCTTATTGTTTGTTTTAGATAATTCTCCAGCAAACTGGGAGTTTTATCTGAAAAGGAGAGACTAGAAATTTTAGAAGTAAATTTTGTTGATTCAATGTACTTTATGCTTTATATTATTTTCCTTTATGTATCTGTGTTACCTCAAAAAAATTTTTTCCCAGACAAATCAACCAAGTCTTCATTTAATATCTAAAGGTTTTATCCCAAATAATATGGCTAGGGCTGAAGGTTTAACACTTGTGCACATGCACATCCCCAAGAATATTTAACCTTAACTTATCCTCACATAGACTTACGTTCTTTACTAACTGTTGCAGTTGCTCAAGTAAAATAATAAACCAGAAAACTGGGCCTCTCATCTTCTATTACCTAATATACATGAATAGGTCATTTTATCTTTTTTATTGACTTCCAATCCCTTCTTTCCAATATATATACGTGTGTGTGTGTGTGTGTGTGTGTGTATACACATATATATATGTGCTAGACATATCCTTCAATTGTAACTTTGGCTATTCCCCTTTCTTCCTCTTTCATCAGTTGTAAAACTCTTTTCTATTGCACACATTTCTGTCACATTTATTTTCCTGGCACACAGAATGAATGGTGTCCTCCTTCTACTTTTCTATATCAGTTAGTGACTCCACAATGCCTTTAAGATAACCTCTGAGTATAACAGCTAAGAGAAGATGGCTTGGCCATCTTTCATCCTCCTCCCCCATGATCCTTACCATTTACTAAGTTTCTCAAGCCTAGTCTCCCACCTGATCCTCTAGCTATTTTCCATAGACGATGTTAACTCCTACACATGCATTTTTGCATACACTGCTTCTCTGCTTGGAAAAGTTTTCTCTGCCCTTGTTCACTTGGCCAACTATCTTATGAGTCAAGAAATGAATCACAGTTTTCCCTTATTTTTTTTTTACAGAGTTTCATATTCATAGAAAAACCTACAATGACACCAGTCTTTTAAACACACACACACACACACACACACACACACACACACACACACACACACAATTAATAAATAGAAGCTTCCAAACTGCCATTGAGAGAATTATATTGAAGAATACTTTGAGGACAGATAATAGGATTAATAATTTGCCATATGAGGTATCCTGGACTTTATGCTGGGTAGACTATTTAATGAAGAATAGAATTTATTTCCTTAAATAAATTTAAGAGAAAAGTATTCCTTGATAGCAATTGGGTTTAAATGTCCAAGGAAGTAATGATTAAATACACTAAGAGTAAAGACACTACAGAATGGATTGATACAAGTTCCAGTCTATTAAAATTTGCTATTGGGGCTACAAAGCATGATGCTATGTAGACAAAGGAATTTACTTTCTTTTCCAGTGGTTCTATATTCTTGCCAAGTAATATTAGGCTTTTCATTTTAATAAATAGTTACCATTTTACATCAACTTGTTTCAGTATAAAGGAAAATTATTAAATAAGTTATGAATTAGTCAAACTAAAAGTGATTTGAGGGCATAGATAAATATAAAAGTTGTATGTGCAAGGTTGGGCAGTCATGTGTTTGTGAAAATAAAAATACAAATGACAACTTTGAAAGTATTTAAAATTCTTAAGCAATTCTAAATTTGATCTTTTAAAAAATACAAGTTTCAATACTCACATTTCAGGTAGCATTTTAAAGTCAGTGGGAACATTAAATTTATAATGTTACCTAATTTAATACACATTTTCTAAAACCTTATATTTGGATGGCTAATACCTGATGACAGTTTTTCTTGGGGCCCTATAGATTTAATTTATATTTAGCATGAGATAAAAACACAAATCTTGTTCCATAATCTACCTATTCTAGTGATTTCTATGAGTCATCTGTGGCTAAGGAATACAAATGCTTTTAGTGTAGGCTCTATGTATATGAAAATGTACCAAACAAATGTGTGTGTGTGTGTGTGTGTGTGTGTTGAAAAGAAACAGATGATGGCAGTTGTCATAGCAACATGGCATTGTTTCTCAAAGAGCAAAGTAAATAAGCACTTTTCACATAAAACCCACAATTGTCTTGACACAGTGACATTTCCTCCTAAAGCAAACCCTTAAAATCGGTAAAAGTTTTCAATGCCAGGGAAGGGAGCACTATGGTTTATGCACTTTTAAGGTGTAATCCACACAAAAGCAGTTGGGTCATTCCAAAGAAGAGAATCCTTTTTGTCCAGAACAAAGATGTAAGTAGCATTTATTTCCATACCCAAATTCTGAAATAAAGCTTGCTGTCAATGAGACCTCAGAAGTCACATTCACTTACTCACTCATTCGTTCATTCATTCATCTGTTTTGATGCTTCCATTAATCATTGTATGGACAGTTTGACCTGTGCTACAGAATGGCCCAGATAACTCCATCAAGAAACAACCCCTGATGTACAGCATCTTTACAATAAAATAATTTTTTTAAAAAGGAAATAGAAATGAGTCCTAGAGTGTGTCAGTCCATTTAAATCCAAAGAAAGCCTTAGAACTCAGGACTTACTGACTACATCTGGCTGGGACTTCAGATATTATGTAGACTAATGTTCCCTGTAGTTGTTACCATATTGAGGTTTTCATGTGTCTTTTCTTTTTTAAATTTTATTTTATTTTAAATTTATTGTAAAGGTGATGAACTGGGGGGTTACAGTTACATAAGTAAGGTAATAAGTACATTTTATTGTTGTTGTTGTTGTTGTTTGAGTCCGGTCATGGGGCCTGAACTCTGGACCTGGGCGCTGTCCCTCAGCTCTTCAGCTCAAGGCTAGCACTCTACCACTTGAGCCACTGCACCACTTCTGGCTTTTTTCTTTTTGCTTATGTGGTGCTGAGGAATCGAACCCAGGGCCTCAGGCATGCAAGGCAAACGCTCTACCACTGAGCCACCTTCCCAGCCCTGTTTGTGTTGTTGTTGTTGTTGATTGTGGGGCTTGAACTCTGGGCCTGGGCACTGTCCCTGAGCTCTTCAGCTCAAGGCTAGAACTCTACCACTTGAGCCACAGCACCACTTCCAGTTTTCTGGTGTTTTATTGGAGATAAGAGTCTCATGTACCTTCCCCGCCAGTGCTGGCTTTGAACCGTGATCCTCAGATCTCAGTGTCTTGAGTAGCTAGGATTATAGGTGTGAGCCACCAATGCCCAGCTAGTACATTTGTTTTTAAACACTGTTGCTCCCTCCCTCATTTTCTCCCATTTTCCCTTCCCCACTCCCTCCACCCCAAGTGGAGGTGAATATCATTGAGTCCAGTGAGTATTATTGTTGCATTTGTTCATCTTTTTCTTGCTGTTTCTGGGATTCTATTTCCCTTACACAGCTCAGGTAAGCTTATACATAAGACAAAGGGTGAAGAAAACTAGAACAGAAAAAAACCAAATAGAAATAACTACATACAGGAGTTCCTTTTGATATACTTCATTATATCACATACCTTTTCATCATAAAAGTCTATATGTTACAATTTTTAAAGCATTAGTTTGGATTTTTAAATGAAGATTACAGGATATAGCCCAAATTGTAATTCCTAAGAAATGGCAATCAAATCATAATTATGATTATTTATGATGCTTTCTTTTTTTTCTCTTTTGGGTCACCCATGTCTTAAACAAGCAAATCTTTGAGATGGGGGAAATATAGAAAGAGATTATATCAAATCAAATCTAATACAATGGGAAGCATCTTCTCCCTAATTAGCTCATAAAATTGTCCAATGATTACTTTGCTCTTTAGTCACTTGTAAGCACAATATGTATTTAACCTAATTCTTACACTTTCCCTAGAATGTTTATACAGTTTAGAAAACATCACTTCCTTTTTAGAATACTTTGCTAATGAGTTAATAGAGGAAGATACATGTGTAAATACCCAAATGACTTATTGTATTTATTTTATTTTTTAATAGGCAGAATTTTATACTACACATCTTTTCTATAAGTGCACTTGCATTATTTTATGGAAGCATTTTTTAAACTCTAATCTTTGCAAGTTTATTGTGGAAATGGAAAGATTTTCATGGCCTAACCTTTACTAAGGAGATTTTAGACCTAGTCTCAAGTTAGGTAAGCATGAAATGAGTGGCCCTGTTATGATGGGATTGTAGAGCCTATACCATTTCTTGAGATAGAACGGAAAGCAATAATTAGAAAGTTAGAATATTTAGTTGAATAGGGATTAAATATTAAGGCCTATGCACTTGTCAGGTTGGAGCTATTTTCTGAGAAAAAGAGAAAAAAGAAACAAAAACTTGAAATAGAAGGCAAATTGGCTGGTTTTCAAAGAATATCATTATTCCTCTATTTGAAGCCACTGTATTGTCCAGCAGAAACACAGCCATAATCATCGATAAATGACTTGTGATTGCATAATGTTAAAAGACTTAGAATCCACAAATACTTTTATAAACAGGAATAGGAACCAGAGACCTACTTCTGGAAGTTCTTATGAATATCTTCTTCCCCACACCCATTTCTTTCCATATCAGTTCACCTCACCCTTTGATTGTTCAAAAATTCCTTCATGGATGGAAAAGATCAATACACATACATGCTTATGTCCTTAAATAATCTTGAACTATCCTAAACCTTTACCTGGCTCAGAATATTATTTCTAAGGACCTTTTACATTTCTTCCATGTTACTTCCTTCCTTCCTTCCTTCCTTCCTTCCTTTCTTCCTTCCTTCCTTCCTTCCTTCCTTTCTTCCTTCCTTCCTTCCTTCCTTCCTTCCTTTCTTTCTTTCTTTCTTTCTTTCTTTCTTTCTTTCTTTCTTTCTTTCTTTCTTTCTTTCTTTCTTTCTTTCTTTTGTTAGTCATTGGGCTTTAACTCTGGATCTGGGTGCTGTCCTTCAACTCTTCAGCTCAAGGTGAGTGCTTCCAGTTTTCTGGTGATTAATTAGAGATAAGAGTCTCAGAGATTTTCCTGCCCTGGCTGGCTTTGAACCGTCATCCTCAGATCTCAGCCTCCTGAGTAGCTAGGATAACAGGCGTGAGCCACTGGTGCAAGGCTTCCATGCTAATTTCTAATAATACTCACAATACATTTCATAATACATTGCTATTGTCTATTTCTCCCCCTAAACTGAGATCTCTAAGGGAAGTTCTAATCTTCAGAGAAATTCTAATATTAAGGGATATTAAACAGGAAACTTTACACATCAAGAGGCTGAGAAAAATCCTGTTGTAGGAATTACCCAATAAATACGATGAAATAATGGAAGTTGATAACGGTAGGGTAATTTTTCAGTTAGTTCACTGAATTGGCCAGCCATTTGGCTTTATTGACTCTTTCTGCTCAGATGCCTATTTAACAGGAAGTGGAATGAATTTCTGGCTAATGGAATGTGCAGTTGAATTTTGATTTTCCCTGTGGACCTGTGCCAAGGAGCTCAGGAGAGAGCTGTACTTCATACTCAAGTGAACAGCTTAAAATCAACTTCAACCCATGAGAATAGGAAAATAATTTGTGATACTATCAAGAAGAGTTCTTCATTCTTTTTTTTAAATTTATTTGTTTTTCTTTTGTGGCTCACCATGATATTTTCTAGTGATGAAAACCTTCGGGGTATTTTGCTAATAACGATAAAGCCTTCTGGCTGCATTTCTTAGTTGAAGCTAAGTTTCTAAAATTGGCATGAGAGAAAATGCTGTCCTATTGAAACATATTTCCATGGAGAAAAAAACAAATAAAAGGACTACTATTTTAGTTTAATAGGAAATAATATAGAAGGGTTTTTTGGCAAATAATTTTAAAAAGTAAAGTTTGGGAGTTTTTCAGGGCATTTCAATCATGCTTAAATTACTATATATATTTATATGTTATATCTACATAACATATAAATATATATATATATTTGTGTGTGTATGTGTGTGTGTGTATCTTCAGATACATTAGTTGTGAACCATAGGCATAATTTATTAAGTAAGCCTAGTATAGGATTATCTTGTGTGGATGAATTGTATTTTATGCATGGTTTTAGGTTTAATCTATTTGATATTTGTATATTTGTTGAACTTCCAGATTTTGTTCACTCAGAATATTAAACTACTAAGAAAGGTTTACTGTTGTTTATAGAATCTATGTGAGAACTGTATGCTTCATATTTGAGTTATCTTATATATAATTGCAGAGAATAAAATCATTAGAGTTGATTCTGATAACAATTTCTGATTTGTTTATTAAGAAAAATTATTGAAGGATTTTAGCCCACTTATTTATTGGGCAGTTGTTTCTTTGAGGATTTGTTGTTGGGGGATTCAATTTTTTGAGCTCCAGGTATATTTTAGATATGAGACCCTTGTCCGTTGTATGGTTAGTGAAGATCTTTTCCCAATCTGTGGGCTTTCTATTGATCTTGCTAGCTATGTCCTTTGCCATGCAGAATTTCTGCAACTTCATGCAATCCCATTTGCCCAACCTTTCTTTGATTTGTTGTGTTTCTGGGTCTCTATTAAGAAAATTTCGGCCTGAGCCAAGGAGGCCTAGGGTTTCTCCTATTCCATCCTGTAATGTTTTCAGAGTGTCTGCTTTGACTCCGAGGTCTTTTAAGGAAGTACTTGGCTTGCTTTGTTCCTCTTTTATAGTTTCTAGGGATTCCTTATTTACTCTGCTGCCCTTGCTTGTCTGAATCAGTATTCTATATTTCTGACAAGAATCATGTGAAGGAAAGGCCACCTTTACTAATATTGCTCAAGATTCATATTACCTTTAATCTTTAGACCATCATATTTCTAAGAAGTCTTTGCTTTTCTAGATTATCTAGCTCTGAAAAGACTGCTGGATAGTATAACATTTGGCAAGGAAAGGTATATGTCCTTGTCTGTCCCTTACAGAACATACTTGGTTGTATTCTGAATGTCCTTGTTCTGAAGTATCTTCTTGACTCCGTTGGAAGATTCATCTTCACTCTATCTTTCCTAATAGCTTTCTGGTTGACTTTCAGGCTTCAGACTTTGGGCAGAAAAATGGAAATGGTGCCACCATTTGTGAAACACTGTGGCATTTCCTGCATGACCATGCTTACCACTCTCAGAGCATGATCATTAAATATTTCTTATCTACTGGACTGTGTCAGCTCAGATACATTTCATTTAATTGTGTTATGCCCAACATGGTGTGAACTGCCCTTTCCCTAACTTTTGTTACGAACATTTGGTGGGCATATCATGCACAAACCCAATTAAACATACACACAAAAAGGTCAAACAATGTCTTTGCATAAACCAAACTGCCTACTTTAAAATTATTAGATTCAATTTACTTACAATGCTTCAGATCTCCAAAGTAAATGCCAACGTGGCTTTTTGAAAAATTTGTTAACAGAATGGTAGCTTCTTTATCTTTTAGATTCATTTTTTGTAAGGCAAAATGCAGTAAAAATGTATTGTTATTATTCTTGTTCTCATTGATTTGTTTTCTTATAGTAGCTTAAACATTTAACAATATCAAGGGAAGAAATTATAAACAAGAATAATGACATTTATTTTTTAAATGAAACAATGTGTCTTAACCGATGTTAATCTTTACAAATACCTGCAAAGTAGAATTTTTATAGAATAACAAAGCTCATTTTGAAAGTACTTAAGTGCCTCTACCTAGAATATTCAAATGCCAAATGAAAAATCTGATTTAAACAGGATACCTAAACTTTAATCCAGTTCTTCCTTTAGTGCCTCTTTCAATAACATAATATAAAATGCAGACCCTTTAGGATAATGGATTAACATCTTGTGAAACTCAAATGACTGAAATGCTTAGATATACCAGCAATTCACATCTATATTCATGGTTTTGTGATATAGGATATATTTTGTAAGAATCACTTTTTTATATACACGAAAACATAAAATGTTTAATCTTGTTTCAAGATACTGTATGAAAGGAAATGTACTTATTACCTGACTCATGTAATTGTAATCCCTCTGTACATCACCTCTATAATAACAATAAATTAACTTAATTAAAATTATTATTATTAATAATAATAATGTTGTATCAGGCACTAGATAACATATATTTTGTGTACATAGTCAAAAGCAGCTATTAATAATGTTTTGTCACTTAGCTGTTAGTACTAAGCGTCTTCAAAGTTTGAGACATCATGTTGAATTTTAGGATATAGAGATGAATAACATACTGACTTTCATGTGAATAAAAATACAGTGAAGAGAGAATACCTTTTGTATTTGTCATTTACAGAAGTTACAATAGCATTTTCAAGGGGTGATGACAAGCCATGATAGCCAAGTTTTATATTGAAGGAACAGGAACAGGGAAGTTAATGGAAGAAAAATATGAGTCAGCTTCTCCTTCATGACTGAGTTGTGTTTCATGGTTATTTACCAACACCTTAGGAATCTTCTGAGGAATGAGTAGTCAGAATTTACTGGCATTCTCACTAATATTTGTTTTTTAAAGCCTTGGAGTAGGCCTTTAGTCCATATATAGGCCTTTAATCCATAGATAGGCCTTTAGCCCATAGTCTGCAGTTCTGCATAGAACAGCCATGAGTCAACATTTTCAGCAAGTGAGATTACACTGTGTAGAATGTGTTTGCCTTAGAGGGGTTTCACTTCAACAAGTCACATTATGAGTACAAAGCACCCCGATCAGTATCACTCCTTCCATCATTTTCCATCTTTTTTTTCCTCTCAATTCCATCCATATTCATGTCTTTTTGAAAAAAAAAAGTCCAATGTATCCTGGTATCCCGGTTTTTTTCCCTTTTCATTTGTATTTTTCTAGTATGTGTATTTTGCTCTGCAGAGTCAAAGAGAAAAAGAAAAAAAAATGCCAGCAACAAAAGAACTCAAAACTTTCCTGACTACAATTTCCTGCAAATGGCAAGTATAAGTGGAAGAAAAAGCTTGGCTCTGTAGTGCCTTCAAACATTTAAACTCAATAACTTCTTAATCCAGTTGAATACATGTATTATAAAATACTATTTTTTACCAAACATGAAATAGTTATGTTTATCAGTGAGTGAGAGAGTTGAGGAAGATACTTAATCTGTGGCCCTGATAGGGATGCTTGAAATTGGAAACAACTTTTATTCTTCTATTCCTCACTGAACATCCACCTCTTAAAATATCTATTGGATATGTCAGGTATTGACCAAGACCATGATGAAGCTATGAAAAGCACACACACACACACACACACACACACACACACACATTTTTTCATCCCAAGTTGCCAAAATTCACTGATTTTGGCATTGAAGCTCTAACCTAAAGTCCTCAGCAGGACAGGAGCACATTGTGCTATGCTTAGCCTGAAACTACTGAAAAATAACATTCACAGTGGGAAGACCTACTTTACACTTATACTCAGTGACAAAGCATCTGTCTCAAGTATGACTAAATATTAATAATTCCCAATCTGGATAGAAAAAATCAAAAAAGCCAACAATTATATTATGCAAATAGTAGCAATTTATTGTGCAGTTAGAAAATAACAATCTCTAAAAATAAATGTTTGCAACAAACTATCTCATGCATATAAGTAGATCAGCAATTTATTCCGCATTCCTGTGAAGCATACTAACAGATCTCACACACGGATAGGGGGTTTTAAGACTTTGTCTTTATTTGTCTTATTTTGTGTTTTCTCTAAGGTCATAGTCTTACAGATCTATATATCTGAAATATATATCTGAAATATGTGTATAGATGTATGTATACATATATGTATATTCTAACTTACAAATATATACATACATATGAAATATATATGTATATACATATACATAATTCCTGTAATGTATATTTTCCTGTCTTAAAGCTAATTCTAAAAGCTGAGTTTTCTTTTAATTTCTCATGGGAAAGTAAATCAGCTTCCTAAAGTGCAACAGTGGTGTTACGTTTTTTTAGACCCAGAAATCTCTTCCATATTGACATTGATTTTCCAGTCACTTTTACTTATGCTTTGCAAAGACATTGGGCTTTCTGTTCATTTGCAAGTGCTCACATTGCACATTCTAAATATAACACTGAGTACAAATAGGAGTAATTTCATGAAGAAGTCTAGCGGGGAAAGACATTACTCAAATAATTAGCTTAGGTAGATGGAATTAAATTCTCCATTGTGGTGATGGGAAGGAGAGGAACATGAAGGGTGACATTGACGTTGGAGAGTGGGTAATGGCTCCCTAAGGAAGGGATGCTTGGTGTCCCAAGGCTCCCTCAGCGGCTAGTACATACACCAACCTGTCCCCAGGGTGGAGACTGGTCAAGAGACTGACCTGGGAGTCTACCCTGAAGAAACACTCACATTTATGAGTGACCATTATCAATGGGACTTGGTGAGCGGGATATTGTCCATGCTGCCAAAATTTTAGAACACTTGGTTGATGAACTTTGGTCACTACAACTAAATTCCTGAGATACAATCCTGTGGATGGAAAAGATACATTTAACCTCACAGGTTTGGAGGTTATAGCCCAGGAGCGGTTACACCCTTTGCTTTTGGGGTGGTGGCAGAGATACAGGTCATGGCACAGAATGTGTGGCAGAGGAGGATAGAGCTGACTTTGTAGTCAGGGAGGGAAAGGCAGAAGAATAGACCGAGGGACCACTGACTGCGCCCTTCAAAAGCCTACCCTCATACATATATAATTAAAAAATATCTGTAACTACCTATACAAAGAAGTTTCATTTTTGGGGGGCCTTGAACTGGGCCTACGTGTTACCCCAGAGCTTTTTAAGTCAAGGTTACCACTTGAACTATACGTCCACTTCCTGCTTTTTGGTGATTAATTGGAAATAAGAATCTCATGGATTTTCCCGCCCTGGTTGGAACGGGAATCACAATCCTAGATCCCAGCTTCTAAGGTCACAGGTGTGAGCCACTGGTTCTTGGCTTCAATATGTCATATTATGAATACAATAACCCTGGATCCACTTCATGCCTTCCATTGTTCTCAATTTCTCCCAACCCCAGCCATCATCTCAAATTACCTGGTTTCATTTTCACACATGTACAGTGACTATTAGGACTATATTTTCCCTGTTTTCCCCTCTCCATTCATCTGCTCTCCCTTCCCCTTCATCTTTCCCACTCCAGGCAACACGTTTAAGCTTCTTGGAATTCATGTTGTTAAAGTGTAAGTTAGCTCTTCAGAGGA
Source organism: Dipodomys ordii (assembly GCF_000151885.1). NCBI lineage: Eukaryota > Metazoa > Chordata > Mammalia > Rodentia > Heteromyidae > Dipodomys > Dipodomys ordii. Next base: position 2,677,520 of record NW_012267234.1, read on the forward strand.
CATACACCATTACAATCTTCCTCTGCATTAATTATATTTTAGTCAATATGTTTGTATATATTTATATACACATATATATGCATATGACCCTGTGCATGTTTTCCTATAGTTTATAGTTTAGATCTAATTTTCACATATGAGAGCAAATAGGTGCCTACCATTTCGCTGAGCCTGATTTATTTCACTTAACCTAAATTTCTTCAGGGTCCATCCATTTCCCTGCAAAGGACATAATATTATTCTCCTTATGGATGAGTAAAATTGCATTGTATAAATAGATCACATCTTCTTTATCTGCTCTGTACACTGAAGGGCATCTGGGCTAGTTCTGTAACTTGGCTATGGTGAATAAGGCAACGATGAACAAGGGTGTATAAATAACTTTACTGTTTCACTCTCAATAGCTGGAAGACCTTCTGCTTCCTAATATCCTCACCTTCTCTTAGTATCTCCAGGCTGGTGACCCTTTTTTTTTTTAATACATAGTCCTTTGGGAATGATTGTAAATCCAAGTTATAACAAGCAGTATAATTTAAGAAGAATTTTCTCATTTACTTGGCAACTAGCCTATGTTTTGTTTCCCAGATTGTATATTTATTTTTACTATCTTACATTAAATAATGTGTCAGTTAAATTTCATAAAATGTATGGAGATTGGGCTGGGAATGTGGATCAGTGGTAGAGTGCTTTCCTTGTATGCATGAGGCCCTGGGTTCAATACCATATAAGCAGAAAAAGCCAGAAGTGGCACTGTGGCTCAAGTGGTAGAGCACGAGCCTTGAGCTGAGGGGACAGCACCCTGGCCCAGAGTTCAGGCCAAAAAAAAAACCTTCTTATTTCCATTTCTTGGAGTTCATTTTGATAAGCATCACTTTATATGATCATATGCATAAAGCTATTGAGTCCTTGTGATTCTCTCCTAAAAATATCCTCCTTTGTTCTCACTGTGTGAAAGTTTAGAGTGCTGTTTAATTAATCATGTCCAAGTGTAATTAGTTGTCTTTACTATCCATTGGATTTATAGGCACTTTCTAATGTTTGCCAGTGAAGGAAACCATGCACTCTATATTTCCTTGGGTCTGGCTCACTTTGCTTAATATAATTTTTTCCAAGTCTTTCCAGTTCCTTACAAATGGGGCAATGTCATTCTTTCTAAATTCCATTGTGCATACATTCTGTATTTCTTTCTTTCTTTTTTTTTTTGTTGGTCGTGGGGCTTGAACTCTGGGCTTGGGCGGTGTCCCTCAGCCCTTCAGCTCAAGGCGAGCGCTCTACCACTTGAGCTACAGCGCCATTTCCGGTTTTCTCGTGGTTTATTGGAGATAGGAGTCTCACGGTCTCTCCTGCCCGGGCTGGCTTTGAATCACGATCCTCAGATCTCAGCCTCCTGAGTAGCTAGGATTACAGGCGTGAGCCACCAGCGCCCGGCTCATTCTGTATTTCTTGATCCATTCATTCACTGAAGGGCATCTGGGTTGATTCCATATTATAGCTGTGGTAAAAGATGCTGCACTGAATATGGTAGAGCTGGTTTGTGGCATTTGGATAAATTCCCAGAGTGGGATTGCTGGGTCATAGGGGAGCTCTATGGATAGTCTTTTGAGGAACCTCCATACTGTTTTCCAGAGTGGTTGAACAAGTTCACACTCCCACCAACAGTGCATTAGAGTTCCCTTTGGGCCACTATACTGCTAGCATCGGTTATTAGTTTTCTCTGACCACCACTTGGTACTTTTCACCTGGAATATTTTAACAAACTCCTAAGAGGTGTACCAGAACTCAAACTCTCATTCCTGTCTTCCCTTCCTCATTGTCAACAGTGTTGCTTCTTTAAAGTACATCTCTATCCATCAGATATCTTTCCATAGATTTCATTTGGTAGCTAGAAGGAAGTGTTAAAAGTTCAGTGACTATTTTCAACAACTTGCATTGTTTCATCTTAATGAAGATCTGTTTCTGAAATGATTCTGTTGGACAGATATTCATTGAGCATCTATAATGTGTTAGAAATTAGAGCTGCCCAAAGAAGAGAAGAATTATCTCTTTCAATAGTCTGTGTCTATAGTTTAGAACTACAGACACTGTGTCTATAGTTTAGAACTATAGTTTAGAACTCAACAAGGTGTAGAAATGTTAGCTAAAGGGGTCAGAAGAGGAAAAATTCCATTTTGTTACACTGTGTGATATTTCTTCTCCGTTTCCAGTTATGAGCATACCAGGAATTGACTGTCTTCTTTATATTATGTTTAAATATGAGGATAATGGCTCTAGTATATTAGGACGATAATTATGTCCTTGTGTTGTCTCTGGTTTTGCACAGGATTTAATTATGTTACTAACAAATTACTGTATCATTGTTTTTCTCACAACAGTAACACAGTTCATTGATACTTCTTTATGAGTACTATCAAGGATCTTTAGATGTCATTGCCTAATACAAATTTAACCTAATTTAGAGATGTGTGTACCCATAGTTGGGAAACAAGGATATACTAGTTTTTGTGTGGTGGTGTTCTCATTTGAGAGAATCTATATCAAATTATTTGATGATATAATGTTGTTGGACATTTAATATAAAATATACAATTTGTAGTTAGCAAATATTCAGTTTTATGGTCACTAGATTGGCTTTAATATATAGATAGATATTAAACATTAACATAATCACAGACATATTATATTTGGTAAACATGCATGGATTCTTCTGAAATTGTTTCTAAATAGGTCAGCCATATGAGTTTGTGGACTAGCCTGTAAAGGTTAGTTTTCAAGTTCAAATTCTGTATTACCAAGAAGTTCAAATCTCTGTAATACCAGGAAGGAACTCAAAGTAAAAGAATGACCTGGTATATGTATACCTATGGTCAGAAATGAAGAGTTTATTATTTGCTTACTTAGATTGCATTCATGCTGATACATTATACAGCAATATAATTTAATATAAAACTATGGATTTCAATTCAGATTGAAGAAGTTTGAAACTTCTCTCTCCTATCCTTAACACTGAAAACACAAAATTTACATATTTATTTGTTTGTTTGTTTATTTGGTCATAGGGCTTAAATTCAGGTCCTGGGCACTGTCCCTGATCTTTTTCTATTAAAGCTAACTCTCTACTATATCAAGCAACTATGCCACTTCTGGTTTTTCTGGTGGCTAATTGGAGATTAGAGTCTCACAGACTTTTCTGCACTGGCTGGCATCAAGCCATGATCCTCAGATTTCATCCTCCTAAGTAGCTAGAATTACAGGCCTGAGCCACCTTTGCCTGGCTATTTTTTGTTTGTTTGTTTGTTTGTTTTGGTTTTTGGTTTTTTTAAATCATGTTTTAATCTCTATACATCAGTTTGCTTATGGCAAAAAATAGTCACAGTATTCAAGATAAGGTTCTGCTGTGATGTTTAAGTGAGATAAAAATATGTAAAACATGTTTCATAAGATAGGTATTTAAAATGTGTAATTTTTCTTCTTTTTTAGTATGTGTTTTTTTTTCTATCTCTCTATGGGGTATGTATATGTAAGCCCCATGATTCTGGAAATACTTAGCCTTCTAATAGTCTATGTAAATAAAATATTCTTCTGTTCCCCACAGGCTCCAATAGTTTTAAATTCAAATTGAGAGGAGGCCAAGAAAAAACTGAAGGGCAAAGAGAAGGTCATATCCACAGAGCAGAAGAATAGAATAAGAATTGAATACGCAGTTCCTTCCCCACATATGAAATGTCTCAGTGGTTGGATGAACTACTTTAACTTCCCCTGTGATTCCAGGGACCCTGGAATAGAAGTTTAAATGAGGTAAGCTAGTCTGTGACACTGAAACAGGTTTGAAAAGCATCTGAGAGCTAGGTGTGGTGGCACAGAGCCTCCCAGCATTCTGAAAGATGAAGTAGGAGAATCACAAGTTCAAGGTCTGTGTGGGCTACATAGCACATTCTGGTTCTGGTTCAATGTAGCTTGAGCTATATTGTGAGACTCTGTCCCCAAAACCAGCAAACAAATTCACCTAGGAAATTCCTTCAGGGCAGTCACATGCTGCGAGAGTCTAGCACAGACCTAACAAAAAAAGAAAAGTAGGACACAGCTAATTTAAGTCTGTAATTGCTTTGTAGTTTACCAGAAAACTAAGATCATCATCACAAAGTATACATTTTTCCCCCTGAACTCTTTTTTCCTCTATTTCTCTTTCTCCTCTTCCTTTACTTTTCTGATAGATTCTAAAGACAGAAATACTAATGACAATGACTAACATCAATTTATAATTATTTCTATTTCTATTATTATTATTATTAGGCCTGGTATTTGGTTGCCCCTAGAAATACATTTTCCTTTTTCTATCATTTTAGCTATTCTGGTGAGCATATTGAGGTTTGATTTGCATTATCTTGGTGAGAGAGTTATATATTTTTAAAAAGGTGATTCTGAATGTTAAGGAGATAATTGAGTCTTTTGCATCCACTGAAGGCTATTAAAATGATTACATTGTCTTCAGGAATACCAGTAATTCCAGGTAAAACAAAAAAAATATTAGAAGTTCCATTTGTAATGTTGTCTTCCTTTTAAGGAATCAATCAGGCTTTTCTATTATTCACAATATATGAATGACCCAATGATGATGTGAATATAAAATTGTAAAGACTTTTTGGAAAATTATTTGATGGGATCCAATAAAAATTATCATAGGTATCTCCAAGACCCATCAATCCTATCTAAATAGAAATGCGTATAAATTTCCCTAAGTTAGCCAGTAAAGCCCTCACACTATTTGCAAAATCCAAGAAATTAGAAGCCATTCAGATGTTTATTAAACAATAGAGAAGTTCACATTAGTATATTTATACAATAAAATACTCCAGAGTGGTGAAAAATACAAAGTATTCCTAACCCTACAGAAAATGCTGAGGAAATCATTGTGTGTATAATGTGAAAGATATCAGGCCATATAAGATTTATTTATTTATTTTGCTGGTCCTGGGACTTGAACTCAGTGTCTGGGCATTGTCCCTGAGCAATTGTGTTCAAAACTCTACCACTGGAGCCATAGGTCCACTTCTGGCTTTTTGTGGTTAATTGGACAGAAGAGTTTCATGGACTTTTCCTGCCCAGCCTGGCTTCAAACCACAATCCTCAGATCTTTGCCTCCTGAATAGCCAGGATTACTTTGTCAATATCATTGGCATGAAGTAAACATTTACTATAGTTTTACATTTTAACCTTACTTTGAGAAGAAAAGAAATAACCGCCCTTTTCAAAGTGACAATGAAAAGTCCCTTTGTGAACCCATTTTCCCCCCTTATTCATATATTGTGATAGGTTATAATATCTCTCAAATTTTGCAAAGTTTCTTTTGTTTTGTCTTACTAAAGCAAAGATTCCTACCCAATTAACACATATGGCACTGACATTTTATTTTATACAAACTGAGGTTCAGAAGCATGAAATAATTACAAACACATTTTAAAGGTATCCTGCTAACAATCCTTCTTGGTACATTCGCTGTAAGTTTTCCAAACAGCAGGCATGGAGGATATAATTAAAAGAATATCTATGGGGTGAAAGTCACTTCTCAAATAAAACGAGCTTTTCTTCAGTTGTCCATATGTTCCCACAGCTAGGCGACTCACAGAAAATTGAAAATGGCACAAATTTATGTAAGCTAAGACCAGGATGAAAGGAGCCAGGGAAGACATGGTCGTTTTCAAGGATGATGGCATTTTCCAGTTCTGACTCCTTGCTTTGTAGATACACAGGGTCCCTAAGTATGTGGATACTGAAGGAAGAATACAGTGTGTATAGAAGGGCGGAATCTGGCACCATTCGGCGCCATCTGCTCTCTCTTGGAATCCACAGATGTTCCATACCAAAAAACTGTGTAAGTTAAGGCATAACACGCGCGGCAGGCTCTGAGAGCCCCACCCGCTGGAGCATCTCCGTGGGTAGGCTGTGGCAGACTGACAAGAACGCGACACTCTTGCTGAGCCGGATGCAGGGTAGATTTTGGGAGGAAAAGAGCATCCCGCTTCCTTGAACAGCCCCCGTTGCCAACAAGCAGATCTGAGTGACTTCAGCACCGGAGCAAATTGTACACCATGGAGAGAGTAGGGTATGGTGGATTGAGCATTGGACAGTGAGTCCAAAAGATTTGGCCACTCTTCCTGGATCCATTACTGACTCCGCTTGTGACCTTCACGAGGTCATACAACTTTTTTTTCCTCTGAGCCTGCCTTTCTCTTTTCAAAACCCATGCTTCCCTTGCGCTTCGGATTTCTTGTCTGCATCTATTTGACTTTCTGAAATATAAGCTCTTCTAGAAAGTCTGGGGGGTGTGATAGGCTCCATGTATCATCCTAAGAAACATATCGACATTCCTTGTTTCTTCATTACGTTAGAAACGGATTTTATTAGTGTGAATCGCTTCCAAATCTCTTTTAAATATAGCAAACCATTTATAATGCTCAATAATCTTGAATGATGAAGTCTTTGGTACCCTGAAATATGAATATATAATAAGTAACGTAAATCCAACAGAACTATTGTTTATATTATAAATAGTAATTTGTCATCTCTTGATTGCTACTGTTTACACAATGGAGTGAAATACAAAGAAACTGAATGGTATAACTAAGCTCCATTGGTTGTATTTGAGTCATATATTAAAATGCTTACTGAGACAACTTGACTTTTCCTGGACAATTAATTTTCCTTTCACATAATACTAGCTGTCTAGTATCTATATCTCCCAGGTATCCATACCGGGAGATTTAAGGGAGAATAGGGCCTGTGATATATTATCATGGCTTACCTAGAGATGTGAAGAATGAAAAGGAGTTTCCTATATTTCTTATATCACCATGTTGAGTGTCTGTGAAATGGATTAATCTTACCTGGAGAGGAGGACCAGGTGAGGTAGCCTTGATTCCATTTGCTACTGAGGTCAGGCATCTGACTGATAGGTGGGTCAGACTGTACTGGAGTCAATTATATAGAACATCAATATAAGCTGCCATAGGAGAAGTGGAGTGGAAGTGCAGAAAGCATGAACACCAAAATCAACTGAATCGCAATCCTCACTCACGACATAGCTGAAAGACCAATAACTATTGGCAGTTGGACCAATGTTGCCTTGTGTTTGCATTCTTCTTTTAAAACTGGGAATAAACAGCATCTTGGCTCCACACAGCTTTTTGTAAGATTTAATCAGACAATGTGTATCACAGTGCTGCCTATCTTTGTGCATTTTGGGGGTGCTCATTGTACATGGAATTATTGAAAGAAGCCTTATTGATACTGTGCTAGCCAATTTCTAGGAAGACCTGATTGGTGGAATAACTACTGATTCCTCCTGGGATACATTCCCACAGATAGAGATCCTGTGCAGAGACTGAGTGAGAAGCACTGATTTGGTGGGTGAGCACTGGAAGCTTCAGTATCAGAAGAGAAAAATTAGACATGGGAGACAAATGAGGCAGTGTGTGAGTGGTATAAATGAACATGTCATAAGGATCTGTTTGAATGCCAAGCTGTGGTATAGCTTATACAATGTTCCTTAGAACTCTTCCCCTTGGGAAATGAGAAAAATATCTGACTGAAGGCTGATTCCTGGGTAATCATTTCAGGTACATCCTCCCTCAGAAGGAGATTGCAGGAATTACCTTGGCAGCACAGGGGTGCGAGTGCGAGGAGATACAGACTGAGCCTTGTGGTGAGGTTTAAAGGCCAGTGTGCACTGTCTTTAAGAGGGCTCACTGATTGGGTTGGGAAGGTGGCTCAGTGGTAGAGCACTTGCCTTGCATGCCTGAGGCCGTGGGTTCAGTTCCTCAGTACCACATAAGAAAAAAGCCGGAGGTGGCGCTGTGGCTCAAGTGGTAGAGCGCTAGCCTTGAGCTGAAGAGCTGAGGGACAGTGCCCAGGCCCAGAGTTCATTCCCCACGACCGGACCCAAAAAAAAAAAAAAAAAGAAAAGAAAAGTCACTGCTTTTAGAAGAGCCTGATTCTAGGGTATTAATGTGTTTTCATATATATTATTTTGAACTGACAACTATTGATGGTTTGTTGAATTGTCGGTTTTGAGACAGTCATACTCTATAACTCTGGCTGGCTTTTTAAAAAACAATTATAGTTATTACAAAGGTGATATACAGAGAGGTTACAATTACAAATAAGTCAGGTAAAGAATATATTTCTTTTTGGAGAGTGTCACTTTTTCTATTGCTCTCTTTTTTCCTTACCCTTCCTTACCCATAGGTTCTATAGTTTATTTTCAACATGATGTCCGGTGTATAATTGCTACATTTGTTTACCCTTTGTCCCTCCATTTCTGTGTCAGGTTGGCCTTTTACTCATGATTCTCCTGCCTTCAGCCTCCCAAGTGCTGGTATTACAGGTGTGCAACCACCATGCCAGTCTAAGTATTCTTTTTTTTTTTTTGTCCATTGTGGGGCTTGACCTCAGGTCCTGGGCACTGTACCTTTGTGCTCAAGGCTAGCACTTTACCACTTGAGCCACAGTGTCACTTTGGGATTTTTCTGAGTAACTTACTGGAGAGTCTCATGGAGTCTCATGGAGTCTCATGGAGCTAGGCGCTGGTGGCTCACACCTGTTAGCCTACCCACTCAGGATGCTGAGATCTGAGGATCGGGGTACAAAGCTGGCCTGGGCAGACCAATCCCTGTGAATAAAGCTCAGTTTTTTTTTTTTTCTGAGAACAATTTGGAACTCATTGTAGAAGACAAAACCATGGCAATGGCTTTTATAGGCATTGGTAGAGCTCACGGTGATGATGGAGTGGTGGTGGTG
>NW_012267234.1:2686362-2807396 GCF_000151885.1 Dipodomys ordii
GCTGTGGCTCAAGTGGTAGAGCGCTAGCCTTGAGCTGAAGAGCTGAGGGACAGTGCCCAGGCCCAGAGTTCAGGCCCCACGACCGGACCCCCTCCCAAAAAAAAAGGGCTCACTGAATGTTTACAGCAGTCCTCTGAGGGCTTTTGTTGTTGTTGTTGGTTTATATTACCCATTTGAAACAGACAACAGAAAGGCAGCTCACAGATGACTTTGGAATTAACTCTTCTCAGTGCATTGCAACTAAAACCTAGCAAATGGAATTGGAAACCATGCCTATATCCTGTTAGTAAAATAGAGTAGAATCCAAGTCTAATATCTTCTATTCTACAAATATTTTTAGTATCTATTTCCAAATAATTGCAAAAGTAGAAGTGAGCATACAGGCTTTTTAAATGCATGCTTTAATAGGCAGCATCCTCCTCCTTGATATTTTGTGAAAATACAAAGCTTGACACAAAAGTTTTTAAGAGGAAACATAAAAGAAGAGACTAGGAACTGCAAGTCCTCAGAATGCAAGAATGCCATTTTATGTGCCCCTGGTAACTAAAAGAGATTGATAGAGTAGTGTTTAAATGCAAACACCACACTGTACTCTGCCTGGAGGGGAAGCTTGTGAATTTGGCAAATGGAAGCCAAACGTGATTAATAGATGGCACTGTGGTCTTTGTATGTCTGGTTCCACTTCATACAGCAAACACCCACTTCAGTACTAGCTTTATTTGCTGTTGAAACAAAAACCCAACCCCCAAACTCAAAGAAACCAACAAAACACAGAACCTGAGTGATGAGATAGATTCACAGCAGAAAGCTCCTTCAAGTTAGAGTCCAAGTCCTGGGAGAAAACGGAGTCGGGGAGATGAAGTACAGCCATGGTGGGCTCTTCAGTTCTACTCAGACTGCAAGGCCAATGGGAGAAAAGGAGCAAAAGGAGAAGGATCAGAAGGAAGAACATGCACAGAACCGGGGTGAGCAAAGGTCTTGATAATAGGTGCAGTCAGGAAGCTGAATTGCAGGGCTACACACGCAGGCTCTCACAGACTAACTCCAAATGAAGCAAAATCCCAGTGGAACTACTTCTGACCATCACTGGTTTCTAGATCCCTGAAAACGTGCCGACAATGGCTCCTACAGAATGGCAGTATTTGCACTCCGTTAGGCAAAGCCTGTAGATATTCTTGTACCTTCACCTTTGCATGCCTATCTTGAAGAAATTATCCAGTAAGTAAATTGATTTATTGGTATCCCAGTAAGAATTATGAGTTATTTACTCACTTACATTAGAAAAAGAGTACCTAAAATAAATCCTTAGCATAGACTAGATTAATATTCCTAAAGATCCTGTTAATGTTTTTATTTCTATACTATACTATAAAGGACAATACTATACTGTGCTATATATACTATAAACTATAATTTCATTTGCTTTCTATTTTCAACACATATCATAGAAGTTAAGTGAACTTCATTCTTTTAAATAAGGACTTCATTGTTTTAAATAAGGGCTCTGATAGAGCCCTTTAACATGGAGATTAGGCAAGTTTCCATTAAGATGTGTTGTACAGGATCTGTGTGTCTTAATGCCAGCTAGATAAATGACTTGTGTGTTTACCCTGGCAGAGTTCAGCTCAGTGCTGATTCTTGGTGATGTGGACTCTAGTTTAAAGACAAATAGAAAGTTAGTAAAACTTATAGTCCAAGAATTCTTCAATGGCTTTACTCTTTCCTTTCAAGTTGTTATTTATAGATTATATAAAAACTCAGTTCATTCATAGTGTTTTTGGTATTATGATGTCAAAATCAAATTTGAAAGAGGAATATAAATTCCAAATAGCTATCTGCTAACATTCCAATTAAACTCACTAATACATATTTCTAAATTGTTATGCTTAAATTATGGACAACTCTCACTCCAGAAGCTAACATATTACAAAGCAAATGGCTAATATCCACCACATATACATTTTTATTGGGTAGAACTAAATATATCCTTATAAAGCCAACAAAATGTGTATAGACTGAATGATTGAATCCAAAATAGAATGGGATACTCATTTGTAAATAAATTATGTATGTACTATACACATAAATTGACATTGAATTGTAACCCCTTTGTACAACTATTTAAATATAATATAAACATAAATTTATTCAAAAAATAGAATTTGAGATAAAAATCCTGAAACTAGGACTCCACAAACCATTCTGGGATCATTCTGTTATAAATAAAAACAGATAAAAATAATAAAAAGACATACACTAGTTATTGCAAATGAGAGAAACCTTAGGACCTCTGTTTCTTTGGACTGGCTTAATTCACTTCACATAATTTTTTCCAAGTCTTTCTATTTCATAACAAATGGGGCAACGTCATTCTTTCTGATGGAAGCATAGAATTCCATTGTGTATATATACCACATTTAGTTGATCCATTCATCTACTGAGGGGCATCTGGGTTGGTTTCATATCTTAGCTATGGTAAATAATGCTGCAATAAACATAGTTGTGCTGGTAGCTTTAGTATGGTCTTGTTTGTGATCATTTGGGTAGGGTCATAGGAGAGCTGTAGGTGGAGTCTTTTGAGGAGCCTCCATACTTCTTTCCAAAGTGGTTAAACAAGTTTATACTCCCACCAGCAATGCAGTAGGGTTCCCTTTTGTCCACATCCCCTCCAGCATCTATTGTTATTAGAGTTCTTGATTCTAGCCATTCTAACTGGGGTGAGGTGGTATCTCAATGTTGTTTTGATTTGCATTTCTTTTATGGCTAGAGAGGTTGAGCATTTCTTCAAGTGTCTATTGGCCATCCTTCTTTCCTCTTTGGAGAACTTTCTCTTTAAGTCTTTAGCCCACTTATTTATTGGGCAGTTGTTTCTTTGAGGATTTGTTGTTGAGGATTTAATTTTTTGAGTTCCAGGTATATTTTAAATATGAGACCCTTAGTATATGTCTGAGACAAGCAGAAAAGGTCAGATAAGTTGATGGTAGGTGAAATGAACCCCAAGATAAGAATTCAAATGTTTTTTCTTTCTTGCGTTTGTTTCTAGCATATTTATAAGATGATTTCTTTGTTGCTTTGTATGTCCCTCCCCCATGGTATAACCCCTGCTATCACTGTATTTGATGTTGGTATAATTTGTGGAGGGGAAGGGAAAAAATAAATCGTTTAAATAGGGATACAGGTGGACCCATTGCAACAATGAGATGTACAAGTTGTTATGTCGAGGGGGGGACATGTGTGGGTGGGTGGGAGTTGGGAAGGGATGGGAAGGGGAAACAAAGGAGAAGGCAACAATACTTGATAAGAAATGATGTACTCATTACCTTGCCCATGTAAGTGTAACCCCTCTGTACGGTATTTTCACAATAAAAATAAAAAGAAATATCTTGTTACTAAGCATTTAGATAAAGTTCTTTGAAAGGAAGAAGAGAATGGAGAGTAACGAAACACATGTGGGTGTATACAAACTCAATATGCTATTGAAGGAGATTAAAAGAGACTGGAAATTCTTTGACACTCTGTCCATAGACATACAGAATGTCATTCTTCTTCAACTGAATCAAGCCTAAATAAGAACCTGGTGGATACTAAGTGATCTAAAGAAAGACATGTTATCAATGGTTTTGAGCACATAAAGTAATGAATAGAAGATGGAAGGCCCTGAAAACGATTGTTAATAAAGACTACAAAAGAGGAAATTGTTATATCAGGAGTTCTGTATTTCTTCCATTCACCTTTTTGATATCTAAATGACTCCTGTCATGTTGCAATGCTCCCATGCTTATCTGAGTTGTATATGCAAAAGGCCAATAGCTAGTTTCTCCTTCGTAATTCTGCAGGTCAGTTGAAGCTATAACCAAGATGCACATGGAACTTTACCCATGAATACATTTTATTCAGATAATGCCATCTCAAACTTTGTGTCTGAGATGACAGTAGCATTAGCATCTTGAAATGAAAAAAAAGTGTACAAAGAGACAGTATATTAGAGATAGATATAACCTTATTATTCTTTTCCTTGTTATATGAGTTCTCATGTAACTACCTGCCCTATTACTTGCTGTGTCAATAAAATATTCACAAGTAACAGTATAGATGTTCCTAGGCTGGATCATAAGATTCCTAACTGGGTTTTTTTATGGGGGGGTGGGATAGGGGGAGAGAGTTTGTGTGTGTGTGTGTGTGTGTGTGCCACGTGTGTGCATGCGTGTGCACACTTGCGCACGTGCTAATCCTGGGGCTTGAACTCAGTACCAGGGTGCTATTTCTGAGCTTCTTTTGCTCAAGGCTAATGCTATACTATTTAGGCCACAGCTCCACTTTTAGCTTTTTCTGAGTAGTTTATTTGAGGTAAGAGTCTCACAGACTTTCCTGTCCTGGGCTGACTTTGAATGGTGATCCTCAGATCTTAGCCTCCTGACAAGCTAAGATTACAGATGTGAACCACCAGACTTCTTACTTGCTTTTTACCATGTTTCTTAACTTATTATTTTTGTTGTGTTCATATTCTTTTAGGAAGGGGATAGAGTAAGAAGGGAGAGTGATCAAAGAGGTAAAATGGAGTGAAATACATTAAGTACATGAGTGGAAAGATCCCTACCTGCATAACTAATGTAAGCTAATACCAATATACTGTTTCAGGATTTCTGAGGTTTATGCTAGAAATAATAGTACAATTTGTACACTAGAAACTACATGCAGAGGCCTTGGGATTACATGGAGTGATGCCCTTGGATTCTCCATACCAATGATTTGCACCCAATGTTCAGAGTCATGTATGAGTTCATGAAATATATATATATATATATATATATATATCATATATATATTATATATTACCATGGTGGTGGTGGTAACCCACCAAGCATTTTAGCTCCATGAGTTTAGAAGACCAATCATCAGTCTCGCATTCTCATTCCCAGAAACTTTAGATGACTAAAGAACATAAACTCTTGCCTCAGAAGATCTGGAGGAACTCTATACCTCACAGGCAAACATATATGACAGCTGTGGGAGGCAGTTTTTTTTGATCAAATCAAAATATCTGATCTTGATATCAGATCAGACTGGAAAGGACATAAATGCTAATTTGAACTTGTAGTCTTGGAACAACAACAAAAAAAATCAAAGGCTAGTGCATGCATCCAGACAGGCAAAGGTCTTGCTTTACAGATATCTGAGAATGGCTCACATTGTATTATTTTAATCACACTTATTTGGACAAACAGGAAATGTAACTAAGCAACCATAGGAAATCAAAGAGATCACATTTAGAATTTGGTAAGGAGTGGAATGAATTTGAATGTTCTTTGCTACTGGAGTGGTAATTACAGGTTTTAACTACCAGCTGGAGGTTACAATGATAGAGGGAATAGAATGGCAGAGGGCAAGTCAAAAAATGATCACTGAGTGCCGTGCAGGAAAAAAAAATATCAGAAATGATCGTGTGTCTTAACTTTTTGCCTGTTGTAATTCCTTTTTGATCTAAATGTAAAGAATAAAAAAGTGCTTACACTTCTGTATAGGGAGAGTCTCTTCAAGAGTTTATCTCTTTAAAGAATTTATTTAGAGTTTATGGAGAAAGCATTCTCTCCCTGACTTCACCCCCTCTGTGAGCTATTTAAAGAAAATCAAATACTTACAGGCATTGCAGGAGATACCTGTGTGGGCTCTCACAGCGTTCCTAAAATGGAGCCAGCGTGTTACCTATGTCAGAATCACTTTAGCTGGAATGATCGTATTATACATAACAGCTTTTGGATTCCAATAAAGATGTGTTATATCAGAGATGTGTACTTTTAATAAGCACCCTGGATAATGTTATTTTGATCAGTAATTTTGTCATTTATTTTACCCCTCCCTTATTACTATTGTTATTTGGCATCTTTTGCTAGAGATCAGTCATGGCTATGTAATCATTCTACCTTTGAGGTAAACTCTCAGCTCAAACTTTTCATCCTTCCTTTCTTCCTTCCTTCCTTTTACCTCCCTCCCTCCTCCCTCCCTTCCTCTCTCCTTCCAACTCTCCCTAATGCTCACCCTTCCTCTTTCGCTTTTTCTATCTCCCTTCCTTCTTTCCTTCCTTCCCCTCTCTTTCCCTTCCTCCTTTTTTTCTCCTCCCTCCCCTCTCTCAGCATGTATTAATTGTACAAAGGGGTTTGATAATGGTATTTCCACACATGTATCTAATGTGCTTTGATCAAATTCACTCCCTCTGTTGCCTTCTTACCCCTTTTATCAAATCAATTTTGACATGGTTTCAGTTCTGTTTCCATATACTGATCAGTGAAATTATGAAAACAAAATTAATAAATGTGTTTTTATAGAAGTAGTTTTTTATCATACTTCCCCAAAGATAATTTGTTGTTCACAAGCTGTTGCATATTAATCTATCTTAATCTTCCTGCAGTCTGTTGTTAGTTCCCCTAAAGAATTAGACTGTCCTGAGAACTGAAGGTAAAGATGTGTGAAATGGATGTAATTATGATAGAGTTTTATACTTACATCAATGCCAATCTAATTAATCTTGCCATGGAGAAGCTGAAATCAATGCATAACATTAGTTTAGGACTTATATGGTATAACTTAGAAACAAAAATACCTTTGCTTATTGAAACAACTGGAGCTTTATGATGGTTCAATAAGGAGCTCACATGTAGCCATGACAGCCTTACACGTGAAAAGCTGGACAGACTTCCGAAGCTAAAATTCTTTTTCGATGCTTCAGACAATTGAAGAGACTTGAAGAAACCACTGCCCTCAACATTGGAGAGATGATGGGCAAATGCAGGGATTCCAAAGGAAAAGCCATCTTAGAAAATCTGAACTATAATTGTCAAATTGCTAGCTACTCAATGTGGACAAGTCTGAGAGTTAAAATAAAACCAAAAACCCAAACTCCCAGGGGTCTGATCATAGGCTTCCCCACATGATTGAAAGATTGATTTCTAAGTGTTGAACCAGATTGTGCCAGTTAATATCAGTCAATATTAGAAAAAACCTTCCATCCTTCAATGGTAGCAGAGAAGGGACATTTCTTAACCATTTCTTTCTTAAAAAAATAATTACCTCATGTAGTTGTACAAAGGAGTTGCCATGTATCAAAGCAGTTTATGAACACAATGCATCTGATCAATGTCACTCCTTTCAACATTCACACTCATCCCACCCCTACACGCCCCATCCCTCACTATTATGTACAATATGCATTGAATTCTTGACTGTATTCTTCCCCTCCTCTCCTCTTAATGGTTTCTTAAGGTATCTGTTCTTGTAAATCTAGAGACAGTAGTAAACCAGGGCTGGTATCACCAGAACATCCACTGATTTAAAAGGGAAACACCTGATTTCAAATCAGGAAGAAGAACCCTGGGACATGCACCTTCCAGAGGTACAGGCTGGAGAAAAGGCTGAGATTAATTACAGGCCTGCTGAATCCTTTCCTCCCGTAGACCTTACCACCACATCAATAAACTATACATCTATGTATAGTAGCTTCTTTTTTTTTGGGGGGGTCCGGTTGTGGGGCCTGAACTCTGGGCCTGGGCACTGTCCCTCAGCTCTTCAGCTTAAGGTTAGCGCTCTACCACTTGAGCCACAGCGCCACTTCTGGCTTTTTTCTTTTTGCTTATGTGGTGCTGAGGAATCGAACCCAGGGCCTCATGCCTGCCAGGCAAGCGCTCTACCACTGAGCCACCTTCCCAGTTCTATAGTAGCTTCTTTCACATGATATGATATGAAGAAAACAAATGTAGTTCACAATAAAGGCAGAAAAACAATCTGAAGAGACACAGATGTAAAACCATGAATACCAAGGCTGCTATGATGAGACTTAAATATAATCAAGGCTGATAACTTAATGTCTGTATTAAGTAAAGTAGATGGCATGCAAGAACAAATGACCCTGTCAAGCAGAGAGATACAAGTCCTTAAAAAATGTTGTAACAGTAATAAGAAATGCCTTTGATGGTCTTACTAGGAAACTATACATAAGGGAAGAATTTCTGAGGCTAAAGATATCTCAGTACAAACCTCTAGAACTGAAAAGTGGTAAAAACCCAGGCAAAAACTTGGAACATGACAATCATGTTGTTTGGAAAAACTTTGACAGATTGAACACATATAATGTAAACACTGGATCAAGTAAAAAGAGAGAAAACACCTGAAGGATTATATAAAATCATGATTACTGAGAATTTTCTCATATTAATGTTAGCTATCAGAGTAGACATTCAAGAAATTAATAGAACACTATGTAGGATAACTGAAAAGACACAAAAATATTGAAAACTGAGAATGTAGGTTGCATATGTTTCGAACTATAGAAAATCAAACAGAAGGAGGCATTACAGAAGCTGCAGGAAATTGCTTTATTTAGAGGGTAATTAGCCTAATTATTAGTATTTTAAACAATGCCAAAAAGAGTAGAAAGAAATGAAACACTGAAAGCACTGGAAAAAGCCGGGGCCAGGGGCTCACGTCTGTAATCCTAGCTACTCAAGAAGCTGAGATTTGAGGATTGCAGTTCAAAGCCAGCCTGGAAAGGAAAGGCCATGAGATTCAAATTACCTATAAACCATTTGTAAATCCAGGAAGAATTGTCTGAAGGAAAACAACAATAGTTAGCTACAATAACTAAAATATATACGCTAACTATAACAGCTGTTATTCTTGCATAGCTTCTCTCTGACATTAATCTAATTTTATTTTGATACTGTTTTTCTCATTTCATTTAATTGTCCAAAGCCAAGTAATGTTTATTTAGGTTAATTAGATTCAATGCTTCATCAGGTAATTCATGAACATCCATTTATTTATGACCTTATATTGGAGATTTATTTTTATTTTTTAGCTGAGTCCTGTTTCTCTGACTCTTCTTTTTGACAGCTTTTCATTACTATTTGAACATTCATCCCAATAGCTATCACTTTCTGAATGTAGGGAGTGTTTTTGATGAAGATTTTTTTTTTGGGGGGGAGAGGTCTGGTGGTGGGGCCTGAACTCTGGGCCTGGTCGCTGCCCTTCAGCTCTTCAGCTCAAGGCTAGTGCTCTACATCTTGAGACATAGTGCCACTTCCGGCTTTTTTCTTTTTCTGGCTTATGTGGTGCTGAGGAATCAAACCCAGGGTCTCAGGCATGCAAGGCAAGCGCTCTACCACTGAGCCACCTTCCCAGCCCCTGATGAAGATTTTTGTAAGTCTGGTTTGAGGATCTGGAGCCTCATACATCTTATCTTATCTTAGATTTTCCTTTTACTAGTTTTTTCCCCCCTTGCCATCTTCTCTATTTTTTGTTCTCCTTTGATCAGAGTTTATCATCTTTCTACCATTCATTATGTAACTTATGTAGTACAAGTCATGATACTTGCTTTCCCAGTGATGCCTTAAGCATCTCTTTCCAAGCTCATAGCTGGAAATAGCAAGTCATTCATCCCTCTTCTCTGTTCTTAATTGTACCCCTGCCCTACTATCATATTTATGCTAGATGCATGAATGCTTCAAATGAGGTTAGACAGACAGTAGCACCGTGGACAGCACATCTAAAGGCCAGAGAATGTGAATGTGCATTTATTCCACTTTTCACCTCTACAGGATGAATCTCAGGCCAAGTGGATCCTTCGGATCTGAGCTTGGGTGGAGGGTTCGTGAAAGTAAATCTTCTTAAGCATCTCAATGCGGTTGTTCCTGGTTATATGTTTAAAATGAAGTAAGCCAGGCCCAAAGAAACATAGGTCCCATGGTTTCCCTTATTTGCAATATCTAGTATATGTATGAGTCAAGCGGAAAAGGTCAGATATGTGATATTAGGAAATTGAACTCTTAGATATGTATTTTAATATTTTTTTCTTTCATGCATTTGTTTCTAACACATTTATAAGATTATCTCTTTGTTCCACAGTATAACCCCTGCTTTCACTATATTTGATGTCAGTATAACTTGTAGAGGAGATGGGGAAAAACAAGTCGTTTAAGGATACAGGTGGACCTGTTGCAACAATGAGAAGTACAAGTTGTCATGTCAAAAACGAGCTTTACAATGTTGGTGCAGGAGGGGGGGGGAAGGGAAGGTGGGGAGGATTGGGGGAGTGAGGGGGGAGGCTGGGAAGGGATGGGAAGGGTAAACAAAGGAGGAGGCTGCGATGCTTGATAAGAAATGTACACATTAACCTGCCCATGTAATTGTAACCCCTCTGTACAGTGTATTCACACACACAAAAAAGAACAGAAGCTTTATGGCTATATATATATTTTTTACTTCCTATAGATTTCTCATAACATATTATTTTGTAGAGTCTTCTTTGCTTTATTTATATGAATTTTCTCCTGAGCAACCTCATTGACTTCCATGTTTTAATTTCTACCTTCATAAGAACATTTAGTTTTTCTTTATTTCCTTCTTTCTTTTCCTTCTTTCCTCCATCACTTCTTCCTTACTTCCTTTTGCTTCCTTTTATTTTCTTTGTACTGCTCAGGAAATTATAGGAATAACTGAAAAAAATACATCCCACACAGGTCTGAAATAGAACTATGATCCTTTCTCTCAAATTTTGTAGTCTTTAGAACACTCTATCATATCAATGAGATGACCATCACTCTCCTTTATTACTTTATTTTTTCACTTATTTTACAGTTAGCTTGCCTAGTAATTGGAATGCTTGTTGCTTTTATAAAGAAACATTCATTGACACACCATGTTAATCACAGTTCATAAGAAAACTGTGGTGTGCCTTAAATGATTTAAAAACAGAATTTTAGAATGTTAAGCTCTTCTATGCTGAATGTGAATATTGATGAGTGAAAAACTGAGTATAACTAGTGAATCTCATATAATTTTCTGTAATTTCATAAAGTGCAGAAAAATGTGCAGAAATTCTATATGCTTTTTTTTAATCAGAAGAAAGAAAATGGTCACATCTTCATCTAGTCTATATGACTATCTTTCTGATTCTTAATTTTCTTGTTGCATATCCTTTCTTATACTCTGATATGCAAAGGAGAAAAACAAAACCACCTTTATTTATTTATATTGTAAGTTTATCATTTCATGACTTATAAGAAAGTAATCAATATGTTTTAACAACCATCAACAGATAAAAATTAAAAAGTGTATTGTGACCATTAGATCATAAAACCAAAAAGAATGCCAAGAAGACTGAAGACAGTATTAAATGCAATGGAAAGCATGGATAATGACATGTGACAGGCAATTTCCTTGATTTCTCCATGTCTTTATAATAAAAATCTTTAAAGAGGGAAATCTTTACATAGTATTATACTTGGTAACTAAATGTGTCCTTTTTCAGCTTTGGTTCTTTAACAAGAAAATAGGTTTCAAAACTTTCTGATGAAATAGATTAAGAATAATGTTATGTCATGTGTAGTAACAAAATGATAAATATTGAGAGAAACTGCAATATACAATTTTGAGATAATGATATGTGTAATATAAAAGCACAAAAAAACCACTTAGGAATTTGTTGTGATATTTCTTTGGGGTCTAGAGTATATCAATGAGAGATTTGCTAAATCACATCTTTTGTGTATTTGATAGCTCCAGTAAGTGCAATTGTACCTGGTTCCAGTGATATTTCTTCAGGAAATTTAAATAACACTTTGTCTGAATATACTGTCATGAGAGGAAAAAACAGAAATAATAATGATAAAAGAGTTATACTTCCTCTATACAACACCTTCACCATAAAATTATTATTTTTAAATGTCCAAGTACATTTTTATGAAGTTTTTACTCATACAAATGATAGGAAAGACTGACAAATCTTAATTGCAAGGCCTAAGTATCTATTAAGACTTTTCTCAAATGATACCGCTCTTTTCCTTCTTCATACTATCCATTTTTCTTATGGATTGCTTATGTCCTTTCTAAAATCCTGATGTAGCTATTGTGACAGTATTAAAAGATGGAACCTTTACACAGTGATTTGAGCATTTTCTTTAAGAATGGAATTAGTCTTTATTAAAGAGGTTTCATATTAGCAGCAGTTTTCTTGATCTTTCACCATTGTATTCCTTCCTTCTGGAACATTCAGAAATTCCATTTTGGAAGCAGTGAACACTCTAGACCAGGTAATTGAACAAACTAATCCTGAAACTTGCCAGCCTCCATAGCTAGAAGAACATCAATTTCTGCTCTTCATAAATTCCCCAATCTCAGTTATTGTGTCAGAGTAGCACAACACAAACCAAAAGAACGTAAGCTGTGGGCTGGGAAGGCTCAGTGGTAGAGCGCTTGCCTTGCATGCCTGAAGCCCTGGGTTTGATTCCTCAGCACCACATAAGAAAAAAGAAAAAGGCCGGAAGTGGTGCTGTGGCTCAAGTGGTAGAGCGCTAGCCTTGAGCTGAAGAACTGAGGGACAGCGCCCAGACCCAGAGTTCAGGCCCCATGACCAGATACAAAAAAACAAAACAAACAAACAAAAAAAAGAACTTCAGCTGTATATACATTTTCCCCTGTAAGCCAAATTATAAATACAGTGATTTTAAAGACATGAAGAATAAGTAATGATTAAAATTATTGCCTATTTTCTTTTCTTTGCTTTTTTTCCCCTCATACTGATCAATTTGAGAACATTAGCTCTTTTTAAGTTTTGTATTGGTGTAACAGCTGGGTCATATCCAGCTACATTGGTAGATTTTCAAAGTGTACAGGAGCTCTTTGAAATTAAATTAGAAGCATTTGGGATTATTCCCTTGGATAGTTCTACAACATATGTCTATTTTTCTCATTGTTGTCTTCATTACCTTTTAATATGAACTAGTTGCAACTATTCAAATACAGTTCAGCTTTGTTTCCACTATGTTACAAAACTTAAATCAAGGAAATTATTTTATTTTCACTCTGCATCTCGATATTTTAGGAACTTTAAACTTATTTCAGTAGTAAAATTTAGACATGACTCAATCTTATCCTTGAGATTTTAAATCTGAGAATTAGAGAGATATTATAACGTTCTTAAGGCCACATCATCTTATTAACCAAAGGTGGTTCATAATCTCTCATTTCTTCTCTCTCTCACACACTAATTAATGTCATGTTTTAATTATTATGCATGTTTTGTAAGTATGTCAACTGATTACAAAAATGATTCCTCTTTTCGAATTATTAAGATTATTTAGCTCATTTGTTATATTGTCCCATTATCTGTGTCTTAGTGTAATAAGGTTAATTAGTGTTCTGTGTTTGGGAGAAAAAACAAAATTATCCCTAAAGATGTATTTAGGTTGTGGGAAGAGTATTACATTTTACACTTAATCCTAACGAGCCTTTTTGATCTTGCAACTTCATTTTTAAACTTCCTTTTATTCTCAACTAATAGGCCAATGACTAACACAACGATGGCTCAGTGTATTTACTACTTCCCTACCAGCACTCAATGATGCAGTCTGATTATTTGAAATGCTCCATTGATCGTTTTTAGCCAGCATTAAATGACAGAGCCTTTAACATGTCCCTCTATTTGCATCACATAGATATTTCAACCACCTGCCACTCCTTATGTGAAGCCTAAAAGTATCTTTATAAAAATTACTTTTCACTGCATGTCAAGCTAAAAACATACTACTGTGCATAGATTTTCAATGCCCAATTCAGGTGCTGCTGAAATAAAAGGAAGGGAAGAAGGAAAATTTGTAACTTAGGGTAATTATATTTTTTCCCACTGAATATGGTACACAAAGTTCTTTGAATCTTCTTTCTCTCATATGAAGATTTTTATTGACATTAGTTTTGCAGAGTCATTGTATAGTCTTTCCTATTGTTTTTCCAATAATTCATTAGTTTTAAAGTGACGAAAAAAGTATTTGAAATTTGTATATTTGTAAATATATTTGTAAATATATTGCTTCACAGTGTATCTAATTTCCCTTGATATTTGTAGTGTAAGTGAAGTGCACCACAAAAATAATTGCATTTATTGAACAAAATTATTTATTTTAATCAAAAATTAATTATAATTGTAATTGATTTTTGATTAAACACAAAGTTGTATTGGACAACTACTTTTTCGTTCTAATGAATTCCCAAATATCAGGTGTTCCATAAAAAGGAAATATGTAATTTAAGAAAATCAAACCTAATTTGGGGCATATTACATATGCAACCTCTTATGAACTCATAGTCAAACTGAAGACTCCTGATGGCAAAAGAGAAAAATTGAATACGCTTATCTAAACTGTTCCTATTATCACTGAGGAGGGCATGCAGCATTACATTGGGTTAAGCAATATTTTCATATAACCTTCTTAAAATAATAACATTGCAGAAGCACACACCAGTTTGATGGGCTGCTAGACAGAGGTCAGTTTAAAAATGCACTTTATGCACCCAGCTTCTGAACATTAGAGTTAGCAACAGCACACTGGAAAATTCTGGTTGTTGGATCTCAAGACCACGTGGACAGCAGGACAGCATTGCTCATACCCAAGACAATATCAAAGTTCAAATATTAAATTTTTGTATTCCTGGGTTTTATTGTGCATTTTTATTGTAAAAATGCTGTACAGAAGGGTTACAGTTACATGAGCAAGGTAATGAGTACATTTCCTGCTGAGCATTGTTGCTTCCTCTTTTGTTTTTCCCCTACCATCCCTTCCCTCCCACCTCCACAAGTAGCTCCCCTCCCCCTGGACCTGACAAAGTTATAAAGTTCATTTCCAACATCTAATTGTTACAGTGGGTCAGCCTGTATCCTTATTTAAGCATTTTGTTTTTTTCCTTCCCCTCCTTGAATTAGAGAAGTGTATATACAATAGATACAGGGCACCAACATCAAATACAGTGAAAACAGGAGTTATATATGAGGGAGGAACATACAAAGCAACAAAAAAAAGTCACGTGATACATTATAAACACATTAGAAACAACAACAAGAAATAAAAAAGATATTTGTGTCATTATCTTGGGGTTCATTTTGCTGAACATCATCTTATATGTTCATATGTACATAACTTTTAGCCTTTTCTGTTTGTCCTACAAATGTACTAGTTATTGCAAATAAGGGAAGATCAATAAAAAGCCCACTAACTGGGAGAAGATCTTCACTAGCCATACAATGGACAAAGGTCTCATATCAAAAATATACTTGGAACTCAAAAATTCAAATCCCCCAAACACCAAATCCTCAAAGAAATATCAGCCCAATAAATAAGTAGGCTAAAGACTTAAAGAGAAACTTCTCTGAAGAGCAAATAAGAACGGTCAATAGACACATGAAGAAATGCTCAACTTCTCCAGCCATAAAAGAAATGCAAATCAAAACAACATTGAGATACCACCTCACCTCAGTTAAAATGGCTAGAATCAAGAACTCTAATAACAACAGATGCTGGCGGGGATGTGGACAGAAGGGAACCTTACTTCATTGTTGGTGGGAGTGTAAACTTGTTCAACCACTTTGGAAAGCAGTATGGAGGTTCCTCAAAAGACTCCACATAGAGCTCCCCTATGACCTAGCAATCCAATTTTTGGGCATGTACTCAAGCAATCATAAACAAGGCCATACTAAAGCTACCAGCACAACTATGTTTATAGCAGCATTATTTACCATAGCTAAGATATGGAAACAACCCAGATGCCCCTCAGTAGATGAAAAAAATATATATATATGTAAAGAATTTCTATGCTTCCATCAGAAAGAATGACATAGCTCCATTTGTTAGGAAATGAAAAGTCCTGTGGTTTTAATGTAGGACTTTGTGATTGCTAGTCAAGTTCTCTACCACTGAACTAGGCCTCCAACTATTTTTCATCTATTTATCTGTCTGTCTTTCTGTCTGTCTTTCTGTCTGTATATTGTGAGATAGAGTCTCACTTCTAACCTAGGCTCACATATGGACTAGGTTCTGCCTCTTTGAGGTTTTTTTTATCCTGGCTGGAATGACAGGCAGGCACCACCACACCCATCTACTTTCTTCTGCAGAGGTGGATTCTTGTGGACGTCTCTGCCCAAGGTTGGCCTGGAGCTATAATCCTCCTATTCTTGACATCGCATATATTGAGGATAACAGTATTCATCACAGCTTCTTCTATTGAGATGAAGTCTCATGAACAGTTTATTTTATTTTATGGCAGGGTCAACCTCGAATATCCTCCCAATCTCAGCCTCCCACAAAGCTAGAATGACAGGTGCCTGCCACCACATACAGTTATTGAGTACAAAGGGTTTTTCTGCATATGTCCAGGCTGGCTTCAAATTGCAATCCTACCAATGTCAGCCTCCCAAGCAGCTAGGATTGCAGGTGGGGATCCACAGGTGCCCAGCTGGAAATTCAAAGTTCAAAGCACAGTTTTATAGGAAATCAGCTTGATCGGACAGCCACTACCTTGACTTGTAACTAACATTGTGGATCATCAGTATCTTATTTAGATTTCACAGTATATTGGGTTGGTAGGTGGGATTTTACTGCCAGACACTACACTGTCAGTGCCAAGAATGTGTCTGACTTCCTTGATATTAGCTTGAAATAAACAGGTGCACTTTGACGTGGGTCAAGTCACTTTTGTTCTAACGTTGTTACAGGCCCTTCTTTTGCAAATCATAGATATATACTAATTTTTCCCCACTCCCTTGGACCATGATTTCTCTGTGTGTAACCCTCAATTATCATTTTATACATTATCAGTACTGGGTTGTTCTAGAACAAACTTCCCTTGGATGTCTAAAAAATTTTCTAAAAGCTAAAAAGAAATCATTAGGTGAATGATTGTAATTTGGGAATTCTCTCTGTATAGATACATAATTAAAAAGTTTTGTCATATAATAAACTGTATACTGCATAGAGATTATTTTAGCAAATTACTGATTATTAACTTGACTACCATTGCACTGGATAAAATCACACACCTTTATTTTTAGAATGTTACTATGTCTTAGAACCCTTAGAGATCTCTTTGCATGTCTTTGAACTCTATATATAACGAGTCAGCAAAAACATACCTTTTGTCTTGATCTATAAAATGTTTTGAATGACAATACTCAAACATAAACTATGTGCAGCTATACATGTATGTCCAAACAAACATATGCATATGAGAGCAATTACCAAGAGCTTTGAAATTCTTTAAACTCTGTACAGATAAATTATTGAGTAAGCTATTAGCTGTATAAAAATAAAATGTACAATAAAAGATTTTACATGAAGAAATAAAAAGGTTTTGCAATATATTATGAAGTAGAAACAATTTGAGGTGTGTGTCTGTGTGTGTGTCTATGTTACTACAGGTTGAAGACAAATTTAAAATGTTATTTGATTAATGATAATGAAATGAATTTGTCCTTCCTGTCTTTTTAGAAAACAATGAAAAATGAAAATTGTCATATAGTCCATGAATTTGCAGAAATTAATTGGGGAAAAAGACAAAATATACCGTTATTCATTTCTGCAAAAGATAAATACATATGCATAATTAAATCAATAAATATGCATGCATAATTGAATCCTTTGTCAGAAAATATGTGAATGAAATTAAAGACCATTGATGCATTACCCTTTTCCTTCATGTCCTATACTTTTCCTCATTTCATTTATTTTATATGCGTTTTATAGATTTCACACAAGATTGCAAAAAAAATAAACTTCACTTTCAAATGATCATTATTCATTTTGTTTACTAGCATGATTCGTGTTACAAGGAAACGGTGCTTAAACGTGACACCTGGTGTCAAATATTATAAAATTGTCATTAAATTTTAAAGCACTTTAATAAATTTACACACATGTATACAGGCAAACACAAACACACACAGAAAGGATCCATATAAATTAATTACATAAGAATCTAAGTCACATATTCCTTATATTCTTCAAGGGGCACATTCTCAACCAAATTACTCTACACTTGATCTTAAACAATATTATTGAGGTGAAATGAATGTATGCACTCATAAGGAAATATTTTTCAAATTTGCAATGTAAGTAATTTTTCTTCAAGTAATGACCCTCTTTGGCCAATACAATGGTATTTCTGAAACATATAAGCATCCTCTATTCAGAGACCTGTGTTACATAAAATGTAAGTACAAGATTGTGGAAATGCTGTGATTTACATAAATAGAACTCACGGTGGCACACATTGGGGCAAAAGATAAACATAAAAAAGTAAATTTGTTTGATAGTGGATCAAACAAATTTACTTTTACCTCTGAATGCAGAGGTACCCCGTGTATGTGATAACAATTCAGAAGCATTTCCCCTATCATTCAAGTGCTCTCAGTGTGGGTAGGTGCAATCCAATTAATGTAATGTAGATGGTATTTTACTTTCATTTCAAAGTGGCAGTGAATATTATCGAGCTGCCAGTAAAACAATCCGCCTCAAATTTTCGTAATGTTCTTTTGGTAGCAGTTTCTGGAAAGATTTAATATTATTAGGTATTAAATCCCTTCTCCCAAATTATAGAACGAAAAATATGAAGAAAGAAAAAAAATGATGAAAAATAATAGTTGGCGTAAGCTCATGGAGGTTATACCGTCAAATTTTTGAGCTCTAGAACAAGAAACTGGTGGTGTGAAAGGCAAATATTTATCTCTGCTGATAAAATGCGAGCCAAATATTGGGTATAACCAAAGTTGTGAGAGGAAGAAGTCAGTTACAGATATTCTGCATGTATTCAGTTATGCTGCACATTTTGAGACTGGAAATGAAACAAATGGATATAGACAGGCTTGATGGTACATTTTATTTGAAATAAGCAGAGAGAACCCTGGCAATATCATATCTCTGATTAGAGAGCACTTTACCCAACTATTTCACAGCATTTCCTGCTGTTCTCTTTCATTCCCTCCTTCCCCTGTTCTTTTCTTCTTTTGCAATTTTCTCCTTATTTTTCTTCACCTCCATATATATATATATATATATATATATATATATATATATATATATATATATATATGGATCAGGTAGTCTGCAGTGTATTTGGTAGCTTGTTTGTGTTTGGATTTTGATGACTGGGTGATAAGGCTCACCTCTCAGAGTATGTTTCAAAGAATTTCATCCCATTCAACTTTTGAGACTAGTTGAAGAAGAATTGAGCTTAGTTATTTTTGGTAGAATTCAGTAATGCAGGAATGTAGTCTTGAACTAGAAGATACTCCCTCCCTTCCCCAGTCATTACCACCCCTCCCCCTCCCCCAACAAGCTCAGGGCCACACATTTCCTGGGCTGATGCTCTACTTTTTGAGCCATGTCCGCAGCACAGCTATTTGATGGTTATTTTGGATATAAAGTCTCCTACACTTTTCTGCCCTGTCTGGCTTTCAACTACAATCCTCCTGATCTAGGCCTCCTTAGTAACTAAAATCAGAGGTGTAAGCTATTAATACCTTGCTCTAGGAAACATGTTATTGCTGAGTCAGTATCATTGCTTGTCATTTGTGTTTTGGTTTTTGTTTTCTTGTTTGTGTTTCAGCTTGGTAATGTATTGAATACGTCCAAGACATTAGTTCTTTCTTCTGGATTTTTCTCATTTGTTAGTAATTAGTTGTTTACAAGAGTCTCTAATGAGGTCTTGGATTTGATTGATATTTAGTTATAATGCCTGCTTTACTGGCTCAGTTTTTATTTATTTGGGTTGTCTCATTGTTTGTGCATTTAACTAACGGTTGTAAATTGTGTGGATCAAAATCCAACTGTTGGTTGATGTTATGCAACTTTTGGCCACAAGGGTTTTTTTTTTTTTCTTCCTGGCTTAACTTTAATTCAGTTTTGCTTCTCTGCTTCTTTGAAATGTGTTATTGGATTATTTACTTGAAACATGCAACTCTTTTGCAGTAGGAATTTATTACAATAAACTTTCCCACTACTCCTTATCCCCCATTCCATTGGCTTGTTGGGTATGTTGTAATTACATTTTCTTTTTCAAGAACTGTTTAGATTTCTTCAGAATTTCTTTTTCTTTTTGGATCCTTTCAGTAGTATGTTTAAAATTTGTGTAGTTTCCAAAGTTCTTCCTCTGATTTCCAGTATTAGTCCCAGCATGGCCAAAAAAGTGTATTTTATTAGGCTTCAATTTGCAAATATTTGTCAAAATTTCTTTTATTGTTTGAAATATGGTATATTAGAGAATGTTCCATGTGCTGATGAGAAAACTGAATAGTCTACAACTTTTGGATAACATGTTCTGTAAATGTCTGCTTCAGATATTGGGCCTGAAGTCCATTTGGCTTCCAAATGTCTCTGTTCATTTTCTGTTTGGATGATCTCTCGATGGCTGGAAGTAAAGCTTTCACTTTCTTATTATCACTATATGATAGTTTACCTAGCCCTTTAGGCCTATTAAAATTTGCTATACACTTTTAGATGTTTTGTATATTTGTCAATGTTGAGTCCTGTTGCTTAACTGACACTTTTATAATCATATGATGTCCTTTTGTGTATTTTTTGGAATATATATATATATATATTAATCTTTAAGTAGTTCTCAGATCTCAGCTTCTTGAGTAGCTAGGATTACAGGCGTGAGCCACCAGAACCCGGCTGGATCTTTCTTTGAAAATGAACTATCCTACTGTATATTTCATATTGATAGGTATGAACTTCTGATATTGTTCAGAAATTATTTTCTAATTGTTTCTAGTAGATCTTTTGCTTCTGCCTCTTTTTTCTTTTCTTTTTTGTTTTTTGGGTTTTTTTTTCCCTGCGATGGGTTAGCTTTCTGTGGTGCATGCTTTGGGTCTTTTCTTTACAGTGTGTTTCTTACTAACTCTTTGGCACATGTCTTTGAGCATGTAGCCAATTTTTACATTGAAAATTCATTTCTGTTGAATTCGTTAAATAATAAACATTATTAATTTTACTGTACTTTAAGGATTGTCATAAAACATGAAATCCAGTCAAATTAGTGTGACAAGGATGAAAAAAGACTACAAAATTAAATCAAAATATGCCATAATATTTCAGCAAGGTCTCAACATTACATGTTGCAACTGTATTAGCATTAGGATTCAATATTTCCATATCATTTTCATACAACATCTTCCCTTGCAATTCTTCATTGACTCTAGGACAGAGAAGGAAAAAAGTTGCATCTTAAAAATGAATTATAAAAAAACATACATTTTGCTAATAAATTTCAAATAGTAGCTATGTTTAGGAGGAACTTTATTGTTTAATAAAAGAAAAAAATTTGGAGAAGTAAAATTATCTAATTAATCACTGTTAATCTTACATGGGAAATTTTGTCTACACACATTATAGAGACATCAAATCCTCGATATTTCAGCATTTGTCATGAAGTCAGAGTTTCTGCTTTAGAGAATTATGTCTCTGATGATACTTTGATGTCATCATAACCATTTTGTTTCTGATTTTTATTCCTTTAAAAATTCATGGTTTGAATTTATCTGGACCCAGTTGCTTTCATCTGTAGTCTTAACTACTCAGGAGGCTGAGATCTGAGGATCACAATTGAAGTTAACCTAGGCAGGAAAGCCCATGAGATACTTTTCTCCATTTAACCACCAAAAGATAGAAATGGAGCTGTAGCTCAAGTGTTAGGGGTGCTAACACTGTCAGGAACAGTACCCAGGCTATGAGGTCAAGCTCTAGGAGAGGCACAAAAAGAAGAAGATAAAATATGTTGAAATTCAATTTATAAGACCAGTAGTATTTTTTTATTGTGAAAATATTTTGCAGAGGGGTTACAATTACATGAGCAAGGTAATGAGTACATTTTTATCAAGCATTGTTGCCTCCTCCTTTGTTTTTCCCCTACCATTCCTTCTTTCCCATCTCCACAACTCCACTCCGCGCCCCCCACCTCCTCCCTCCCCCATGCCTAAATTGTAAAGTTTGTTTTTCGGCACAGTGTCTTGTACATCTCACTGTTGCAATGGGTCAACCTGTATCCCTATTTAAACAATTTGTTTTTTCCCTTTCCCTCCCCAAATTATACCAACATGGAACAGTCTTTCCTTACAATAAATTGCAAATACAATGTGAGGCTATTAATGCAAACAAACCATATTTTAACCTATATCCTTTGAATATATAGGGTAAAGTGGAAAAGCTAAGCAGTGTTGTAAATATTATGTTTAGGTATTATCAAGTATTCTATAGATTATCTTGTTTAATTCTCACAACAGACTTGTAATATGTTACCAGTGCTTTAACTGAACTTATTTGCATTTTGTTAATGGAATACACTGACTGCTAACAGAGAATGAATACATATAAAAGACCATGATCAGAATCTAGTCTTCCTAAACCCTCTAGGGATGAATTTGAAAAGTATCATTTGATTGTTTATTGACTTGTTCATTTTTCTCATAGTTGAGATTCCACTACCTCTATTGAATGGTCCCATTTTAGCACTTAAAAACCTATGTCCTAAATATCTAAGCAATTAGATTTATACAGTTCTGGTACTGAGCTCCTAATCATTATGCTAATCCTAATTTAGACAATAGCCATACTTCAGGTCTCATAGAATTATCAAAGAAATACAAATTAAAACTTTTCTATACTCAAAATTATTGATTTTCTTCAGCCTTTTGAAGATGAAATACTACCCATTCACCATGTATACTCATCATACTCTATATCCTGTCCAGCTCTTCATGTCTGTATCAAATCATTCTCCTCCTAGAACTTTACATTCCAATTTTATTATATGTTACATAAACTTCCTATGCTGCAAACTTTTTTGGTAATGCTATAATGATATAACCTTTACTTAAGTGTCTTGCATTTTTGTTTCTTTCCCGTTGTTCTTTCAGATTCATGTTGTGCTAATGCCCCATAGAACTTGCTTTGTTCAACTCTCCATAAAGTGTAGGTCAAGTTAACCCTTTCTGTCCTTCTTTTAATAGTCCACAATTATATTTACTGTCATATTTCCTGTATGATGTTCATATTGACAGTGATTATTGCAGGACTCATGAATAACTATTCACAAGAACGTGGTAGAATCAGAGCTTCCAAGAGGTAAAATCTGAACAAGTAATTTTTGTCTTCAGTCTGACTTCCTTCAAACAAGCTGGTTTTCTTGAGTATGCACAAGGTGTAACTTGTACTAGTTGCAATGATAATGTGATGTCCAGTTGATCAATTGAAGTGATGATCAATGGATCAATGTACCACCATAGCAGAGAGCTGCCTTCCTGATCTAGTAAAATAGAATGCAGTTCAACCACAAGACAATTTTATTTATTTTATTTTTATCTATTTATTTTGCCTGTAGTGGAGCCTAAACTTTGGGCCTTGGTGCTGCCCCTGAGCTCTTCAGCTCAAGGCTAGCGCTCTACCATTTGAGCCACAGCGCCACTTCCGGCTTTTTCTGCTTATGTGGTGGTGAGGAATGGAACTCAGGGCCTCATGCATGCAAGGCAAGCACACTACCATTGAAGCATCTTCCTAGCCCCGCACAAGACAATTTTTAAGCTAGAGCAGATATTAGATTAGCAATCATTATCTCTATTAACTGAATTGGGGACAATTCAGAAGGGCTAAGTTTCCATAGAGTTTAGAATAATAAAAGAATTATGCAGACATGTAGTAACACATCTACCAGTGGAACACAAACCTCTTTCCTTAAAGAAAGGTTTTCTCAACATAAGCAGAAGTCTGATTAGTTTCACTCATTTTAAGCTGCATCAGAGTGGGTTGGTTCAAGCACATAAGAATTATGAGAAGGATACTGCTATCTCTAAAAGTGTAGAAAAGGCTGAATCCCCAGCACAAGGTTATATAGGTAATATCAGAGCCCTCATCACCTGAAACTGGTGTTCAGTGGTGGCTAGGCAATGTACATCATCTGGTTGGTGAGGATTGTTTTTCACCAACAGGTGTTTGCTATTCCATAGCTCGCCTAGTTCCTCATTCTGTCTCTAGCCTAATAAAGCTGAATACTTTAACATGGGCATGGTGATCTTGTCCTCTGTTGAGGAGACCTTTTTCATAGCTCACCCCCATCTCTCTCAATCCCACCCATGTCCTCAACCCCTCTTGTAGTCTATTTTCACACATATACATTGAATATTACAAGTGCATTCTTTGTTTTCCTTTGACCATCTAGTCTTTAAACTGGATAAAGCTAACATTTTCAGTCTGATTTATTCTAAGAGCTGCTAACCTAGCTTCTGCATCTGTTTCCCTGTGCGCACTCTTCATATTGAAGCAGGAATAATGTATTAAACCACAAGAGATATTGTGCCAGATCTCTGCTCAAAACCCTCAGAATCAAAGTCAAAAGTCCTTTCTCTGACATACAAAGCTTTATTGCTTGAGAGCTCTGTTACCTGTGACCTTTCTTGCTCTCCAGATTTTTTTTTGTAGCATCAGCCATATTGGTCACCATGCTCCAACTCAGCACAGGACCTTGGCCCTTGATCATCCCTCTTTTCAAAATGCTCTTCCCCTGATATAGGGAATTGGCTCCTTTGAACCTTCTAGTGGTTCATTCAGAAGTCATTTTCTAAAGGATGACTGTGCATGCAATTTTATTTAATATCTCAACTCCTTAGCAGTGTTGCCCAATATAGCAAATAATGATTGGCATTTAGAATTAAGTTTATTTTCAGATAAACAGTGACAGTTGTCGTGTATTCTTAATTTTGTGTGGGAAAGATTGCATAAGATACACTTGTACATTCAAAAATATATTTATCAAATTTAATTTTATCTTAGCTGATTCCTATAGTCAGATTGAACATGTCTCTTCTTTCTGTGCAATGATTCCTTAATCCTTATTACTAAAAGAGTATATATATATATATATATATATACATGTGTACATATATATACAGTATATATATATATATATATATATATATATAAAATATATGATGGAAGGGATATAACAGTACATATGTTAGCTGCCCAGGTATTTTTTTCCTTGTTCTCTCTTCTAGAGTAGCAGTGCTTTGGTTGCAAGATTTAAGCAGATTTCTTTACTATGGAATCCCCAGTGTTTAAATCAGTGAGCTCATAGTAGACTTCACAAGTATAGAAAAAAATGAAAATAAGAAAGTTCAAATGGTTAAGTGAACATAAGAGGTTTCTACTTTATTCAAGGCCATGCATTACAAGGTACATACTTACCACTGGGTTTTGAGATCTAAAATGTCTGTGAGAGAGACAGAGAGAGAAATTTGGTACTGAGGCTTGAACTCAGAACTTTGTGAATGCAAAGGTCATGCTCTACCACTTAGCTATAGCCACATGCTCTGCATTACAAACCCATGTATTTCTAAATGTAGGATCTTGAATTTCTAAATACATTTTCATGTTGTTGTTTTGTTTAACTTTGCCAAGTATAGAAGATAAAGCTTAGACTCAAAGCATGTCGCACATCAGATTCAATATTTTGTTTTGCTAATATGATATAACAGATATTTGCATTCAAATATATCATTAAATTGACCTGAAATGTTAAGTCATTTTTTACAGAGGTAGATAATGAAAAAGTTCATGTAGGGGCTGGGAAGGTGGCTCAGTGGTAGAGCGCACGCCTTGCATGCATGAGGCCCTGGGTTCGATTTCTCAGCACCACATAAAGCAAAGAGAAAAAAGCCGGAAGTGGTGCTGTGGCTCAAGTGGTAGAGTGCTAGCCTTGAGCTCAAGAGCTGAGGGACAGTGCCCAGGCCCAGAGTTCAGGCACCACGACCGGACCCCCCCAAAAAAAAATAGTTCATGTATTTTTTATAATGCAATTTTGATATTTGAGAAAGTCATCTGGGATTGGTGAGAATGTGTTTCATGCTTAATACATCCCTCTGTATACTTAATTGTGCTAATTAAGAATTCCACGGCTTAAGCAGAAAAAATTAAGATGGCAATATAACACAGTTTTAGAATGTAATCTTAAACTCATTTAAATAGAATATTTAGTTAAATTAATAGATATTAAAAATACCTTGTTCATTATATAGATTTCAAAATAAGTATATTTTTTCTATGAACATCTCAAATTTCTAATTTGAGCTGCAAACACTGGGAAATGGAAACATGTTCTCATGTCTGGAGGTGACTGCAAACACGAAAGAGGGCGAGTATTTGAGCTCTGTAGGCCAAGTGAAGCATCTGAATTATTGTCTAGGGCATCTATCATTTTTCTTAGAGACTATCATTTTCCTCCATTATGACCCTGGGCAAGGTCCTCCATTTTCAGATTAATCTAAGAATTATCATTTTTAACACATCACTTAATGAAAGATGAGCAAAGAAGAAAGGAATCATGGAGAAGAATGTTATGCAAATCCTGCTTAAGGGCAGGAAGAGCTATACAAGCCAAATTTCAAAACTCAAGTAGTTCAAAACTGTATGTGTGCTAAGGATTGTATTTTCTTTTGTATCAGTGTGTATAGATGAGGTAGACAGGACAAAAACTTTAAAATTTCATTTCTCTATTATGTTATATGTGGAATCAAAACTAAAGGAAGAAGAGAGACACAAAATGAATGAAACTGAGAGGAGCAGGTTAAATCATCTCCTAAAACTCGAGAGTGTCAAGCACTGTATTGATTCACTGATTTTATCTTATTTTCTAAAAATATCAACCTTTCTCTAACTATCTTCATAAGTATATGTTTAGCAAATGCAAAGTCCTCCAGTCACTTCATCTTCCTCTATTTATCAAAAAGGAGAAAACGAAACAAAACACTGTTAATAGTTGCAAGCCTTCTTCATCTAAGCTAGAGTACTTCGTTCTCCTGGCAGTCAGTAGCCCTGGCAACATATTGCTTAATAAGACAAGTTTTACAGATAGTTTATTAACAATAGACCAAACAAAAGCAAGAGAAAACTTGCAGTACCTTATGAGCCCCTCTGAAGTCCAAGAAATACAATTCTGTCCAGTACTTCTGGAAAGAAGTACAACTCTGTATTGTACCAAGGTGTACAATTCTGTATAAAGTACTTGAGTGAAGGGATTTGAATGAAAATTTTCTCTCCTATTCTCCATTTATTAGCTTGGACTGCTTGCAACCTCAAAATCACCCATCGCCAACTGGAAGAAAAACAGCGAAGCCTCCTGAGTCTCTGTCTGCCTTTTGTTGCCATTCACCTCACAATCGTTTGATACTATGGAACCTTTTGCTACTGCCTACAAGTTCTATCCTTTTTTCCCCCTTAAGCTTCTGAAAGCACGGTTTCAACCATACAATACACAAAATGTTCCTACACACAGTTGTAGGACTAGAGGATTCAACAGTGTGTAAGCTAGTCAGACATATAAGCATTCTCTTTCCAACCTCTCTTTCAAAAAGTAAGGTAAGTCAAGAATGCTTGGAAGAGGGATGCATGTTTTAGATGAACTATAATGGTGAATATATAATGCTATGCTTTGATATCAATTAGATCTGTAGATATTTGCAGCATAGAAAGGAAACCTTAATTAATGTAAAGCTTAAAAAGTGATTTTGGGGGTTGGGAAGTTGGCTCAGTGTTAGGGTGCTTGCCTCCCATTCCTGAGGCCCTGGATTTGATTCCTCAGTACCACATAAGCAGAAAAAAGCTCAAGTGGTAGGGTGCGAGCCATGAGTTGAAGGGCTGAGGGACAGCGCCTAGGCCTAGAGTTCGGCCCCCATGACTGACAAAAAAAAGTGATTTTGGATATGGTTAATGCCAGGATGATATGCAGGATGCTAAAGCGATGTCTAACTGCACTGTAATGTGTAAAGCAGTCTCACACTGGTGTAGCAATGGTACAACAAAATGGACTCCAATTGAAGGGTATCAACAATTCTGCTACTTATCAAGTAGAATGAAACTGAACAACTACGTAAATGGATGTCATGGGATACCAGCCTGGTTTTACACTGTTGGAAGCAAAGCAGGTTACAGGAAAGCAAAGGACTAGACTAGACTGACCTATGGGATAAAATAAGAGGAAATGCAATACTTTTAGCTAGTTCAATATCTACACTGAAGGTTACATTTGCTAATAGTTATATGTATATGTCTTATATTTTCTTGTTCCATCGACTGTTGCTATTGTGGCAGGACTTTCCTCATACCAGTAAATACTTTCCATTTTCCCAGCTGTGTTCCTTGCTCTGCATACTGAACATATTCTTTCTTCTTTTTGTTTCCTATATTTGAGTAAAATTATTCATATTCATTTCTGAGGACTTTTTTTCTTTTTGCTAGTCCGGGGCTTGACCTCAGGGCCTGGGCACTGTCCCTGAGCTTCTTTTGCTCAAGGCTAGGACTCTACCACTTGAGCCCAGCTCCACTTCCAGCCTTTTCTGTTTATGTGGTACTGAGGAATCAAACCCAGGGCTTCATGCATGCTAGGCAAGCACTCTACCACTGAGCCATATTCCCAGCCCTCTGAGGACTTTTTCATTGAATTCTTTAATGGTACCCTCTGCCCAGCTCCACTGTATTGTCTCTTCCTCCTTCTGCCTAGCACAGATTCAAACTCTCTTGACTTCCTTAGACTCTCAGCTATAAGCCCTGAATGCAGGGGCTGGGAAGGTGGCTCAGTGGTAGAGCGCTTGCCTTGCATGCATGAGGCCCTGGGTTCGATTCCTCAGCATCACATAAGCAGAAATAGCTGGAAGTGGTGTTGTGGCTCAAATGGTAGAGCACTAGCCTTGAGCTGAAGAGCTGAGGGACAGTGCCCAGGCCCAGAGTTCAGGCACCATGACTGGCAAAAAACAAAACAAAAACCCTGAATGCAGAGAATTTGTTGGACTTTATTTGGCTTTATTCTCTTTGCATTGTAAATTAGAAACTCTCTGAAAGTGTTTAACCAGGGTAATATTCAGGTTCATCTGATTTATTCTGCATTTCAATGGGATCCTAGTCTTCACTGTTCTTCAGTATCTGAAAGTTACTTTTCTATATGTTCACTTACTCTCATTGTTATTATAAAAGGCATCAAGAGAAAAAATACAATATTGAGAAGTACCTAACATCTAGATGATTTTTAGATTTTTTGGCAGTATTTGGGATTGAATTCAGAGTATCCCATTTTCTAGGCAAGCACTGTACCACTCAAATCATGTCTGCTTTACTATTTATTTGTTTTTGTTTGTTTGTTTATAGGGTCTTGAATTTTTTTTCTGGTCCAGCCTCAGATATTGATCCTCCTACCTCTGTCTCTCTTGTAAGTTAGATTACAGAGCACAACACCAAAATCTAGCCCACCAAATAATATTTTATTTGACATATATTTTATTTCTAATTACTAGGCACACTGCTTTGCATTAATGAGTTGATTTGTTCAGATAGTACCAAACACAGAACAGAGAGTAACAATTAGTATGCAAAGAAAAGTATTCCCCCCCACAGTTTGTTATTCTTTGGTATTTCACCCCCCTGTCACTGTTAGCTCTGCTCTATGACGTAGAATGTTGGAGAGGAGGATGCATCATTTCTTCACTTCGGTGCAACCTGTGAAGAATCCTGGGATAGGAAAGAATCGGCCAAAGGAAAAACTTCTGCTGCTCTGTGTTTTGAAACTCCCCATGCTGAAATGGGACAGGAGTGAATTGTAGGCAATGCACCAGGGCACCCAGTGGGACAGATCTGTCACCCATGACACACTGCTGTCGGTACCAAAGGGCTTTTAGTACTGAGTCCAGCAATCCCTGACAGATTACATGGGACCAACAACGCCATCCCCGTCTCATTCTTGCTGTGATTTCATTTCAGCCCCACAAAATCTGTACAAGTTTTAGTTTCCGGGGTTTTGTGGGTCTCATCATGGCCAAAAGAAGAGCTGAATCTCACATTTACTGAGTTGGTCTCCTTTCCGTCCGTCTTCCTCTTTCAGGCGGCAATGGGCAATAACCTTTTCCAGAAGGAGGTCTTGGACCCTGTGGTGAGACAGGGGGATGGTTGCGTTTCTCTCCCTGACCTGGAGACTTTAGGAAGTCATTTGCTGACAGTCCTACAACAGTTGGCAGTTGAATCAAGAAGGGAACTCAGCCTCCTCGGTTCCAGTTTCCAGGCTTTGTCCCGGACAGTTTCTGACAGCTCATAAATGGGCTTGATGGGAAGACTTTCCTTAGAGGCTTTTTAAAACAGAAGCAATTGGGGATGTTTGATGAATTCTTCTTACTGTGGCTTCTCCCCCTCCTCTTCCGCCTCCCCCCACAGCCCCATGTGTTGTACAGTCATGCAGTCAACAGTAAAATGTATAAGTGCACATAAATGATCCTTGTATTGTGGAAATTGCAGCCGAAGACAAGCAATTATGGAAGGGAGTACATTAGGCAATACTGTTTCACTTAGTTTCGAGGCCTCGGCTTTATTCTGAGTGTTGAACTCAATTTCCATATTACTCAGAAGACATTGATCATTACTAGCCTAAGTAAATATTCATTTTGATTGTCTCAGCAGGTGACTGCCATGGTCATAATTTAACTCCTCTCATGCAGGCAAAAAACAAACCTTTGATAGCATTTTTTGCTGGTCTGTGCCATTACAAAATCGACCAGGCAGGTGGAGAATAATAATAGCATGCCGAATAAAGTCCTGTAAACACTTATTTACATGGCAGAAATAATATACTAGGTTTGCTTCAAATTATCTCTGGAGCATTTATAGAAATAAAATGGTTAAAACTATTCTCTAGGTGGATAAACTAAAGCGAAGAGGGATACTTTGCTAATTTCGGTGGCTAATAAAAATGCAGTAGCCAGCTAAGCCCAGAAAACTCCCATACTTATCAGAAAATAATCTGTTCTCTGTCCCTCTCTCGTCTTCTTTTCTCTGCCTCTGTTTCAGCCTTTGACTCTCACCGTCCCCCATTCTCTTCTCAATCTCTCTTCCTTGTCTTGCGCCTGTCTCACACAAATAGACATTCCCACTATGGAATGAAGATAAGTTAAAGTCAGCGAGACCTTGCTTCAGAAACAACACAGACACAGACACAGACACACACCACACACACACACACACACACACACACACACCTACTTCAATCTAATTCTCAGCCTATATATCACTCCAACACATCTTACTCTGAAGAGTTGCCAAATTCATTACTTCCTGGTGCTGTATCCTTGTATAACTTGCTTCTCTTTGGATCCTTCTGAGTTCTATTCCCTGACTGGTAAACATCTTTCTTTTAAGTCTCTCCCTCACAAGGCTTCTGCTAAGTGTTCCATGGCAAACTGTCACAAGTCATCTCTCTAACTGTTGTAGCGTGTGGCGCTGGACCTTCTAGGAAACGTGGAGCTCTTACTAGGAAACACATGGATCTTTTTCATCTTTTCTCCCCCTTTTTTTTCTCCTCAGCAACTGATCTATTTATTAGGCATCAGTTGGATTCAAGAGATAGAGTTCCCACTCATGAACTTGCCCACAGGTAAACATAAAAATCTTTATTTTTCAATCAAGGGTTAGTATGGAAGTTCAAAAACGGTGGAAATAATTTATAGTGAAAATAGCATATGAACCAGTCATTTCACACACATGAAATTAGGTAACAATATGCCTTTTTCAGTAATAATATGCCTATTTCACAGATTGAAAAATACAGCTTTAGTGAACTAATCTAGGTTGCTCTAGTCACATACTTAATGCTTAGAGGGTGAATTGGGGTATCATGAATATTCAAGTATGAATACTTTTTAAAATCATTACATGTAATTATTCATGACTGTAATTTTTATGGCACTTTAAAGCAAAGAAAAGAGATACTTTATGCTGTTTTCTTATTCCTAACAGCTATGACTTTTTCACAAACAAAGACCAGAGAAGAGAAATAATTTAGTTAGCATCACTCTATTAGTAAGTAATGATGGAAACAAAATTTGACTTTTTGCAGCTCTGGGTCCATGACTTCTTTATATGTCATATGCAAAGCATTGTAAGAAATATAAAAGTGAACATAACTTTATCCTTACAAGACACAGTATACCACATCTGGATGTAATCACACATCTTGCAAATATGATGAATCCATGTGTGTGTGTGTGTGTGTGTGTGTGTGTGTGTGTGTGTGTTTACAGTGAAATTATTTCTTTGAATTGGGAAGTAGACACTTTTAATTTGCTCACACTGAAGAAATATCAAGTTGTTACCTATTCCGTTTCAGTTGATTTTTTTTTGTTTTCATTCCCGTTTCCAGAGACTTTCTGACTTCCTCTGAGAAGCAGTGTCTGTTCATGAAACACAAATTCTCTCAGTCATTCTTCTATGTGACTTACTATTACTAGCGGCCATCCAAACAATTCCACCAAGTGTCACATTTTGCCTAAATTGATAGGAAAGCCATTTAGCATAAGCTAATTAAAATTTGGATGTCCTTCATGTGTGCTCACCACATGACTGATGGAGATGAGTTCTAGCATCATTATAGGGCACATTACTTTTGTCGATGTGCCTTATAAAGCATCCCAGAGCTATTTGTTATGTTTTCACGAGCATAGAGGCTTGTCCATTTCTTCAATTTAAGAACTGTCATTTTAATCATGTTAGAGTAACACTTTGAATTCCATTCTGCATTTCTCTCTGAGGCTTTGTCTCTTCCTTATTCTCTTTGTTTTATCCTCTCATCTTCTAGGTAGGGTGTGTAAAGCATGGAAGATTTCCAGAACATAAAGTTATAACATATATTAAATCAAACTCACTACATCTAGAAAACTAACTACAGCTTTTGAGATTAAGCTCAAATTGTTATGTTCAGCTTTTGGGTTTTGTGCCAGTATTGGGGCTTGAACTCTGGGCCTACGTTCTATCCCTGAGATTTTTTTTTTTTTGCTCAAGACTTGGGCTCCATCACTTAATCCAAAGCTCTACTTCCAGCTTATTGTGATTAATTGGAGATAAGAGTCTCATGGACTTTCCTACTCAGACTAGCTTTGAACCTTGATCATCAGATCTCAGCCTCCTGGGTAGCTAGGATTAGAGGTATGAGCCACTAGTGCTTGGCTAGACAGTTATTTTTTAAAGTAAAAATATCTATTCATTCTCCCTATACTGGCATTATGCTTCTTATTCCTCCCCAACAAACTCTTTTCTTTGAAGAAAATGATGTACATTTTTATTATCTTTAAGTAGCTGTACCAAGGAGTCTCCATTAATAAAGCAGTTTATGAATGATCAGTGACTCCCCTTTCAGCATTGTTATCCATCCCTCTCATGTTCACTCTTTCTCTCATTCTTCTTAATTTGATAAAATATGAATTGAATTCTTTTTATTTTAGAAAGCTTTGTATTGTAATTTACTTTATTATTATTATAAAGGTAATGTATAGAGGGATTACAATTACCTGAGTAATTGTACATTTCCTTTGTTGGGCATCTTTTATTGTAAAAATGCTGTACAGAGGGGTTACAGTTACACGAGCAAGGTAAAAAGTCCATTTCCTATGGAGCATCGCTGCTTTCTCCTTTGTCTTCCTCCCTCCCACCTCCACCACTGCCCTACATTTCCCTTTTAAAGTGTCTTCCTTTCCCTCACTGTCTCCCATCTCCTCCCTCCCATCTTCACCCGTGAGCTGTGTAGTTTACTTTTATCAGTGTCCAGTGAGCGTCACTGGTGCACTTTTCCACCCAGTTCCCCTTGAGCTCCGCACCCTTCCCCCACCCTCTTGAAGCTGTGCACACAAATATGTCCCACATAAAGAAGATATGACAAAAATCACTAAAATGAACTTTAATGCAACTTTATCGTTATTGTAAAAGTGATGTATGGAGGGATTACAATGGTATAAGTCAGATAAAGAGTGCATTTCTTTTTGAAAACTGTCACCTCTTCCCTTGCTCTCTTCCCAATGTTTCCCTCCTTTCCCAACCCACCAGTTGTATAGTTCATTTCAACATTGTATCTAGTGAGTACCACTGCTGCATGTGTTCACCCTTTACCTCTCCATTTCTGTGCCCCCTGACTCTCTCAAAGACAGATAAATGAACAAACAAGACAAATGGAAAAGAGAACAAAAACAGCAACAATGTTTCCATTTCCTTGAATTCATGTCCATCAATATTATTCCCTATGATCAGATGCACAGGTATTATGCCTTTGAGTTCCTACTTTGGTCTCACTGTGTGAATCCCTCATCGAATTATTGACTGTATTCGTCTGCTCTTTCTTTCATTCCTCTTGAGCCCACCCACCTTTTCAAATAAATGCTTCCTGGTGTTTATTTGTTGAAATTTTGCCTTTGTAAGGAATTTGAGTTCTCTCTTGAATTGACAGTATACATTTCTGTATGAACTCTCTTCAGTCTACCATAAACATTTGTATATGAACTCTTGATTCTATAGTCAGTGAGTTTTATAAGTGCCTAGAGCTGTCAGCTCTTTTTATCCCCTGAATTGTTGCACACGTGGGGTTCATACTGACTTGCAAAATCTGTTCCTATAAGACCTTGATTGATTTTCACCTCAAGATTGAGTTTTATCCGATTGGAGTTTTTCTCCAAGAATACCAGTCTGTGAGGATCATCCTTCCAGTTCTAATTAAAAAGGTCTCTCATTTCCAAGTATGCTACTCCTTTAAGAAGTCTTTTGGCTCAGGTTTCTCTAATGAATGTAAGTTTAAGCCCCTCCTTCTTCAACTCAGAGAAGTCCTCTGTGTCAGACCACTTCTTAACAAACAGACATACAAGTGGGAAATGCCTTCTTCAGATGTCTCAAAGAAATCCAAATGTAGAATTTTTATGTAAAAAAAAATCATTTACATCATCTTTCCAATGGTTGGCTGTATAAGAACTTTTAAGTACATTTCTCTACCTCTGTTGCAAATTGATCATTCAGGTGGCTTTGAGTTTACCAGGAAAAGGCAGCATGCAGTAAATGCACCAATATCTATTACTGACAACCTGCACATAGTCTTCAGGCACGTAAGAACTAGGTTTAGACTAGAGACTTTGGGATAAGCCTCCTCATGGGACACCAGTATGGAAATATTAATTGCTAAACCTTATTTCCAGTACTTGCATGTGGGGAGTTTTGACTGTGAAGATTCATCCTGGAGATAATTGCAGGGAGGGAGAGTTATACCACAGAAGATAAGATCCTATCATCAGCATGATGACTGACAGTAAATTATAGTGGTGTTGATGACAGATCTATAATTACATTACAAATATTTATCTCTAAGAAATCCTCCCTGAATTGCCTCTTGTATGATATAACTTCCTTTCCCCTCTTTTCCTTTTGCTGAGATCAATTGCGATTGACATCCCATTTCTAGTCTACAGAAAAATTAAAAAGCTAATTTGATTAAAAATGTTATAATAATGATCAGCCAGGGAGGCAGTTCTTCCTGATATTTTAAAGTTTGAATTAGCATCAACTAGTTGTACAAGGGGTTCATTTTGACATGTCCCTTTACACACACAATGCCTCTTGATGAGTCACTCCCTCGGTCACGTGGAACGCTCCTTCTCTCCCCACCCCATACCAGTTTCAGTAAGCTTCATGGCCTGCTTTCATGAAGTAACCATCCCCCTCCCACTAATACCCACACTCCAGGCTGGACAGACTTCACCTTCCTATTACCCACTTTCAATAAAGCACCAGTTAATTGTTCAGAGGAGCTACACCATGGCATCTCAAATTTGTGTGTAAGGTATATACTTCAGTCAGGTTGATCATGTATCTGTATCTACATAAATACACTCATATATTTACATATATTTCTCTCTATATGAGGTCATTGTTATAGATCTATTTAAATGCTCGATATCATCTTGGCTTAATTTTGGTATGTTGAGTTTATTTAGACATGTACCCATGTCATCTAGATCTTTAAGTCCACGGGGGTAGAGATTTTTAAAGTATTCCTTCAGAATCTTCTACATTTTCCGGGCTGGGAAGTTGGCTCAGCGGTAGAGCGCTTGCCTTGCAAGCCTGAGGCCCTGGGTTCGATGCCTCAGCACCATATAAGCAAAAAGAAAAAAGCGGAAGTGGCACTGTGGCTCAAGTGGTAGAGCACTAGCCTTGAGTCAAGTGGTAGAGCACTAGCCTTGAGCTGAAGAGCTGAGGGACAGCGCCCAGGCCCAGAGTTCAGGCCCCACAACCGGACCCAAAAAAAAAAAAAGAATGGGAAAGCCCCAATTTTTTGGTCCCCAATTTTTTTATTTGGGTCATTTCTTTCATGCTTTTAGTCATACTGGCTAAAGGTTTACCAATTTTATCTTTTTGAAGAACTTTTTGTTTAATTGATTCTTTGTATAGATTTT
Organism: Dipodomys ordii; assembly: GCF_000151885.1. NCBI lineage: Eukaryota > Metazoa > Chordata > Mammalia > Rodentia > Heteromyidae > Dipodomys > Dipodomys ordii. Next base: position 2,722,460 of record NW_012267234.1, read on the forward strand.
TTTCCCTTTCTATTTTATTACACTCTACCATAATATTTATTTCTTTCTGGAAGATACTTCAAATGGATAGAAAAGTTAAGAATAAGGAAAGAAGAAGTAGGGAAACCTACCAGTGTGTGTCTGGCAGGGGGGATGGTGAAAGATAAGCAACGCAAAACAAAATGCAACAACAAGGAAAACCACAACAACAACAGCAACAGTTTTTGTTCCTTGTTGAGCAGAAGAGGGAATGCTGATTGAGTTCTGCCCGTCCACTGGATCTGTTTATCCAGTATCTCCATATCCTGCATAGGGTAGACTTACTATACCAAATAGGGAACCCATTTAGTACAGCTGTTGAAAGAGAATCACACTGTCACTCTTACAACCCATGCTTTGTCCTGATGAGAACACTTTCTGGGTCCCCTGGCAGCACCCTAGGGATGTGGCCAAATTCAGATGAGTCACTAATGCTTTTTCCCCCCTTCCTGTATCTGTTTTTTGTGCTGGGAGAGGGGGGTGACAGCTGTCATGTTTCAGTCATTCACCCCCATCCCCAACAATTGGAACCTTATTCTGCTTCTGAATTTGCTGCATGATCCAACATATTCTTTCACACACACTGGATTGAGGTGGATTGTGTTCCCAGGGATGACATCGATTATGGAAAGTTCTAGGCCTTTTGGTCTGTGTGTACTTGCTCTGTTCAGCTGGTATCCCTCATAGGTAGCTTCTCGCAGAAGAGAAGGGAAAAGGGAAGAAGAAGAATCAGCACAAGTGCAGGAGCTCTCAGCACCAGAGTGGTTGAGGACAGAGCAGGTCCTGTCTTAATACCAAGGGATTTTCGGGCTCCATGTGACCAAGAAGTTTTGGGGTTTTTTTCTTCTAATTTTTGTTTCCTCTTTCTTTTAGTGATGTAAGATTCCATTTTATTTATTTATTTGGTTGTTTGTTTATTTGTTTATTCATTCATTTATTTATTATTCTTTCTTGTGTTGTTGGTCGTGGGGTCTGAACTCTGGGCCTGGGCACTGTCCCTCAGCAATTCAGCTCAAGGCTAGTGCTCTACCACTTGAGCCACAGCACCACTTCCAGCCTTTTCTGCTTATGTGGTGGTGAGGAATCGAACCCAGGGCATCATGCATGCAAGGCAAGTGCTCTACCACTGAGCCACTTTCCCAGTCCCAGATTCCATGGTTTTGATGTCCACCAGTCAGTGGACCTGGGTTCTCCTAGCAATAGAGGTCGAATAGTAATCTTGCTAAAATCTACATATACTCAAAAAAAAAAAAGAATGGCTTTGAAAGTTCTCTGCCTAAACAGTTAACATTCTGAACACTGGTTGAGTACTTTCACAATTTACCATGACTTTGATTTCCTGGTATCCAGTTCCTTTGATTCTATGAAGTAATCTATCAATTAAATTAATCTACCTGCATTTTATTTCTAATTATGTCACTGTAACCAGACCCTTAATATTATTCTCCTGGGTTATTGCATTAGACCTACAACTAGCCTTTTTGTTCCAATTGACACATTTTTGTAATTATTACTGAATTCAATGGACATTTTGGCAAAAAAGCCTGCATTTAAAAGACAAGATGAAATCCAAAGACGACACAATAAAACACAAACTTCCTGCTTAGCTTTTATAAAATAAATAATGAGAATTTACTCTGTCAATTTCATGGTTAATAATAGAGAGAATGAATACCATGCCAAGGTGGCCATTTTCAAAAGCTGTAGAATAGAATTTCTTGCAACTTATGATTATTACCTGGTGTCGCATTTGCACAATAAGTTTACAATGGAAACATTATTTTTATGTTAAAGTTATAGATGAGAAAAATGAAATGCTGTAACATTAGCCTAAATCACATTGTTATAAATTAGAACAACTGGTATTGAAATGCATGCCAGGGCGATTCTAAATCCAGTTTCCATTTTCTTGAGACAATAGTACTTAATACAGAGAAATTTCTGAACAGAAAACAAGAAAAAGGTCCTCACTTTTTTAAATGATCGTGTTTAGATCCAACCCTTTTTATGTCTATTATCTGAAAGAGATTTGAACCACTACAAATTTTTCAGTATGAGCCATTTATGATCTTGTGACTATTGAAGAAAGGTGACAGGAAAAAGTTACTAATTGTGACAAAGGTATATTTGCATGTGTGCCCATTACATGACTGCAAATGATCTCTCCAATCATCTTGCTTAATTATTGTTATTCTCCTGTGAAATCAGGTTGACTGGAGTGATAGATTGAAGCAGTGACCTAGAAGGTATGTTTACACTATGAATGGAAAGATTTCTCTGTACATGGTTTCGTTTTTGTTTTTGTTTTTGGTTGCTGTCATTTTTTTAAACGTCAATTTCTTCTCCAATACAAAGGCTGTAAAATGCTCTGAAATGCAACAAAAAGGCCTGGGAACTTCAGCTCCTACTCATTCAGAAACATTAGGGATTTCTAATCACAGACAGGTATCATTCAATTTTAGTTATTACTGTGCTAGACTATATCTGTTTAAATCAGAGACTAATATGGCAACAGTATTTAGAGGTATCCGTAAATGAAGGAAGATGGGACACCAAATATTGACTATTTTTATTTGGGGGATGGGATGGTTTGTAATAGGATTTGAACTTGGGGCCTCGTGCTTTCTTGCTTTGCTGATGCTTAGCTATTTGAGATATACATATAGCCCTTTTTTATGGTTATTTTGGAACTGGACTTTTCTTCTCTGGCTAGCCTTGAACCATGATTTTCCAGATCTTAGTCTTCTGAGTAGCTAAAATGACAGGTGTGAGCAACCAGCTTTTGGCTGCTTATTCTTAATTCACTTTAACACTTCCTTAAGAATGGTTTGTAGTTTTCATCATTTGCCTTTGAACATGAGTAAACATTCCTCTCTGATTATCAGTAAAATATGAATATTTCACATGTATCCATCCTGGTATATTCAAGGCAGACTTGAAGAATTTCCATGAGTTTGTTTAGGGAGAAAATTTGATTTTGTGGTTACTAACATGAAAATGCATGATTAAATAACACAATTATTTAAAGTATGGCAGTAAAAAAAACCCACTTATGAGCAGGGACTTTTTTCTTGGATTGTTCCTTTAAGATATGTGATTGGAGGTGCATGAATGGGTCAGACTAAAAAACAAAGCAAAACAAAACAAAATAAAAACAAAAAAAAACAACCAAAACAGTCATTTCCAACATAGTGTCTGGTGAGTATCACTGTTGCATTGGTTCACCCTTTTGGCCTTTGTCTCCAACTTTAGGTAGCACTGTTCAACAAGAAATATACTCATTACCTTACTTATATAACTGTAACTCCTCTGTACATCACCTTTACACTAAAATAAAATATTATTAAATAGGGATACAAGTTGACCCATTGTAACAATGAGATATATAAGACACCATGTTGAAAACAAACTTTATCACTTCAAGCTTGGGATGGGGGGAGGAGCTGGAGAGGAGGGGAGGGAAGGGATGGAAGGGGAAAAACAAAGAAGGGGATAACAATGCTCCATAGGAAATGGACTCATTACCTTACTCATGTCACTGCAACCCCTCTGTATGGTATCTTTACAATAAAAATATATATTAAAATATTATTTAAAAAATGCTAAGGAACCATGCCTAAGCCCTGATTTCAAACCCTAAGAACAACACACACATGCACACACACACACACACACACACACACACACACACACACACACACAATAGTTCATGAAAGATGAAAAAAGTGCTTAACAGTCAGATCTATATGGCCGGCCAAACTTCTTGTTTCAGTTGCCTCTTCCACATGTCTCATGGTACTTGATTCCTTCCAGCCTTCTACCTTCTAGCCCCATCATTTGTACTATTATAGCTCCCAAACCACATCCTTGATGTTGGTTTTGCCCCAAACCAGTGATTTCTGCTGGTTTCGACACCGAATTGGAGCTTTTAAAAATTACAAATCAACTGTGCTGAAATTCTATCGCAAGTTCCATATTAATTACAGATCACATCTGACTTCATTAAGGATGCCAGTCAGTCTCTTAGCACCTGGCTCTGATCCATGTCTCCCCTTCTGTCTCTCCACATCATCTCCTTCACTGTAACCATTGTGCATAAGCTGGTCTTTCCCATCACTTGTTATCGTTTGCTTATTTTATATTTATTTCTAACAATTACTTCTTTCATTTTATTGTAAAGGACTCTAATAGGCCAGCTTTTTTAAAAAAAAAAATAGGCCTTCTCAAGAGAAAGCTGATTTTCTTACCGAACTGCATGTAGATTAAAGCAATCATACCAAGGACAAAGTAGCCCAGAGAAAAACCTTCTGCCAGGTCTCCTGGCTTGAGTTTCTGCTCTCGGTGTGGGCTGGCATCGTCTTTTCTCACCAAACACTGGCTTCTCCCATGTGGCCTGTTGCGGGGCAAAGCTGCCAACACATGCAGAATCACATAGTCTTTAGCGTCTGTCACTAGAAATAGTCCCTCTCTTTTACAGTTTTATGAAAAAAAAAAAAACCCGAGCAAATTGTCAGATTCACTATCCGAGTCATTTAAATACCACTGGATGGACTAATTCTAGAGGGGTGGGCAGAGTTTTAGAAACATTTGAGACAGTTAAAATTCCTTGGTTGAAATGAGAGGACAGTTTATTAAAAGCAAGAGAAGGGACGTGGTAGAAAAGAGAGTTGAGACTTCAAAGTCATATATTTATTTATGTGTCAAGACCCCTTCCTAGACATCAGCTGTTCTAATAGAATTTTTAACACTTTTTAATTTTTTAACTTTTAACACCATGATAATTCCATATTTTCTCATTGCTTGTTAAAATGCTTAGTAGCTTCTGTTTTCTAACAAAAAATGTTTCATTTTTTTTCATAATGAAGGAAGTAGCTGGGTTATGGAATTGCGCTCCTATTTTTTTTAAAAACTCAAATATATACCTATATAACTATGCCACTAAGATACTTAAAATATGCATGCATATATATATGTGTGTGTATATATATATAGAGAAAGAGAGAGAGAGTGCATTTATGGGAGCTGATCTGAGAAGAGCAGGATCCCAAATTTACAACAGTATAGTTGGAAAACTTTAGTTTTTGTATTTTGATGAGCTTAGATATGTCTATAGTTGAGTTTTACTTTTCATAAATTCAGTCTAACTCCATTTGTGCCATAATTGAAGCATTTTTATTACTAAAATTTTTCAAATTTCTAATCATCACATAGTATTCCATCATATTATCTATTTAAAAGGTTTTTTTCCTAAAATTTATATGCAATCATGTGTTTTAAGCTATAAGGTTAATATTTTAAGGAATTGAAATGCTCAAGCTTTGCTCTTGCACATAATTTTCTAGCTCTAAAAATAAAAGGTGTACTTTGTTCCATGCTTAATATATGATGACAAATTATTTTCTAACATATAGACTTGAACTGTATATTAAACTGTTCTGTGATAGATACAAGAATTTTGAATTATTGTTTTTAGTAATGATCTCAAAAGAGAAAATAAGTAACATGTTATTTTATTTGTAAAAATCATGTAGTATTACAAGCTTATATAGTTTTCTAGACACCCATAAAACAATCACTTTGTAGTCTCTAAATATACATCTAACTTTCTATTTCAAGTTGAATTTCAGTCATTGACTATAATTTATGCCAGTCATATAATTTATACCTTGAGTTATTTGCTCTATGAATTTATGAATAGCTTTCATTGACAACTCTATCCAAATTGCTTTATTACTTAAAAAAATTGAACATCATTTATATGCAAAGATACCCTATGATGAATGTCAAAATGCCAAATTTGTCTTTCTTGGAATTCCAAATACTATATTTCAGGAAATATTTTGTACCTTACAGTATTTTGCAAGGATGAGATAGTGTCGTGATTTTTTTCCCTGAGATATTTCTTCATTTTGTAATGTTTGGATTTCACACAGGGATTTCTATTTTAAGAACTGGAGGGATTATAAAAATCTAAACAAAAGTGCTGAAGAAGTAAAGAACACTGGCAGGGGAGAAGGAGGGAACAGAATATTATAGTGTCCTCCAGATACTGAGGACTTTCTAATAGGATCCCAAATTCCCACACAACGGTAAGAAACTAATGAGTACAGTAACTATCCTGGACCATATACCTCCATGTCATCATTCTTTTGCTTAAGTTCAGCAGTAAAAGGCTCAGGGAGACACTGAACAACAATACTCCATTGCCTGACATTGTTCTTATCTTGACATCTACCGTGATTATTTTCCTAAGAATTTTTTTACATGTCCTAGGTCTACATGAACAGAACAATATGATCTAGATTGCTGCAAAGAGTTAAATTTCACCTCTGTTAGTTCTGGAGAGACAAATTCAAGGTATCAATGGGGCTGAGCTCCTCTTTAGACCCTGGGTTAAATCCCTTCTTCTTCCAGCTTCCATGCTGAACATTGATTCTGGTATTTGCTGTTCTCTGCTGTCATATTCTCCAGGTCTCGGTCTTTACATGGCTTTATTCTTGCCACAGGCTGGGTGTGGGGTGTATGTTTATCAACTCAGCTACTCAAGAGATAGGTAGGTATATGGTCCAAGGTCAGCACAGGACAGAGAATATGAGAAAAAAAACATCTAAAGCAAAATGGGTTGGGAACATGGTTCAAGAGATAAAGCAAGCATGAGGCTCTGAGTTCAAACCTGGAAATTCCCCTCAAAACTAAAATAGAAAACAGAAGTACCGGTCACAAAGGATTAGACCTCACTCCAATGACCTTGTTATAAGTTGATTGTCATTCCTATGACACTATTTTCAAAATGAAGTTGCCCTCATTAGAACCAGTGGTTAGAAGGCAAACCTACCTTTTGTGTAGACCCAATTACATTCACAATACTTTCCACTGCTCCAATGCATGGATTTCTAGTTAAAGACGTTTGAGTTCCAGAACAAGGAATAGGAACTGAGACTGAAACACACTGAACCATGATTTCTGCTTGGCACTGTAAATCATACCAAATATATTGGTCTAGGGAATTTTGCACAGAGAAGTTCAAGACTGAGAGAGGAATGAGGATGGGAATGAATCTCAGAAGAGAAAACACATCCAGACAGAAACTGAAAGATTAATGATTAACCTTCAATGATGTGCTCTTAATTGTACTAAAGAAAAATGACTTAACTCCTCTGTGAAAGTAAATGGATATTAATTGGTGAATGCTGTACTGTAGAATATTCTTTATTTAGTGTGTTATTTGAATTAAAAGTCCACATTCTTTTTCTTTTCTTTCTGATTTATTTATTTATTTACTTACTTACTTACTTCTGACTTAGTGGTGCTGGGCCTGGGACTTGAACTCAGATCCTGGGTGTTATTCTTGAACTTTTTTCCTCAATGCTAATACTCAACCACTTGAGCCATAGCTCCACTTCCACGGCTTGTGTGTGTGTGTGTGTGTGTGTGTGTGTGTTATTTATCAGAGACTTTCTTGTCTATGTTGGCTTTGAACCATGATCCTCAGATCTCAGTCTTCTGAGTAGCTAGGATTACAGGCATGAACCACTGACCCTGGTTAAAATCCACTGTTATTAAAGTGTTATTCCTATGACATTGAATAGCTTGAAGGCTTGAATGCCTATCTGTAAAATGGAATAATAGTCTGCTTCAGAGACAGTCAGGAAAGTAGGGAACACCCAACAGGTGATGAAAAATGGCACAAATGTTATTTTTTACTTGGAAGTTGTGAATTTTTTCTCCAGTGACTTCTTTCATCTTTTCCCATTAGATTGGTAACTCCATAAAGGTGAGACCTTTGTCATTCTGTACGTAATACATAGTCTAGTGACTGAAACGTAGCACTAACGTGAGAGTTGAATGACTATAGGAAAGAAATGAATCAATTGTCCCCTAAAGATTTATAGCCAGAGGTGCTGGGGGAATGGCTCAAATGATAGAATGTCTGCTTAATACGTGCAAACCCTGGGTTGAGTCATCAATAACATACACACACATCCATACACACAGAGATACTTCATATGCTGGAAAATTGCAATAAGCCTCTCCTGACAATAGTCTCCATGGAGAATTGGTTACCAGACCTTCCCTAAGAGATCAACATTCATAGTTACTTAAGGCTTTTATGTAAAATAAGAATTTGTATACAACCTAGGTCTGTCTTCTCATACACCCTAAACGATCTCTAGATCATTTATAATACCTTCTACAGTGTAGAAGATCTGTAAATTGTTGTTGAACTGCATTATTTTGGGGGAATGATGACAAGTGAAAACAAGTCTACACATGTCCTGGACAGACACAATTTAGTTTTGAATAGTTTCTATTGATGTTTAGAACTGAAGATTCAGAAGTCTGAGACACAGATGACTGACTGTTTTGAACTGCAAGGAGGCAAAGCAGGGCCTTAGGGAGATGGAAAATTAAAAGTATATTTGTGTAAAAAGGGCATGGGGGTTAATAGAAGCAGTTCCCTCCGTTGTGAAGCTTAATTAGACTTGTACCATGTTTTGCCACCTTTATTTGATTCACTGGAGTATTTACGGCACTATTTGCTCCCTATCTCATCAAATGCTATATGCCTGGGCTAGGCCTGAGGAGATTCTATGAGGTTATGAAGCAGGTAGAGTTGGAGATACTTTCAGCGTTTGTGCCCCATTCCCCAAAGCTCATGGCTGGATCCACAGCGTGTGCAACTGACAGTTACTAAGCCACAGAAGTGACAGTGATGCCATCGCAGAGTCAGCCACCCATTGGGCCAGGCATAGGGACTAGAGGGTTGAAGAAATCAATAAAACTGAAGGAGAACTGGAAGTTGAATGCTTCTCGGTGACTCAGTCTAATGGCACCTGCTGATTTTGTTCAAAAAGATCATCCTTACCCTTTCACCTGGCTTATCTACTTACGTTTTAATGTCAGTGTCCGATATCAGCTATCTAGGATGTTCCTGTGAGAGAGGACTCCTGTTGCTGGAATGGGGTCAGATGGAATTGTTGATACCCAAGTATCTTATCCTTCCCTGTTTGCTAAAGGAGCAAGTAAAGGCAGGAAGAGCCATTTTGATGATGGAGAAAAGAGTAGATTGCTTGTGAGCACCCGGATAAGGGGAGCGATATTCATTCAATTGCCTTCCACTTGTTACTGCAATCCATCCTCATATCATCGCCCCCGAGAAAATTTTGCATCTCCTCTTTACAGATATGTTTTCTGCCACAAGCTGTGGTAAGCTAGAACTTCATTTTAAACTCCTTTTTGCTGTGTTTCCTTCACAATGGAAAGCAGTAAAGTCTGGTTTGCTAAAGTCAAAAGGATTATTATTGGCTACAGGTTTACTAACTGACTTGTGGGTAGCTGGGAGACTACACATCCAGAAGTTGTAAAGTCTTAGAGCCATGTATTGGTGAGCTTGGATAAAGTATGATGAAGCTTAAGAGAGCTACTTTGTAAAGAAAGGAGGATTCTTGCTCTCCCAGTTTGGGAACTTGAAATCCACGTAGCACAGGGCCAGATCTGGTGAGATCCTGACATGACCAGGTCACATGGTGCCAGAAATGTGTGCGCATCCATGAGAATCTTTGTCAGTATTAAGCAGCAAGGATTCAATCTTAGAGACTCCATGTTAAACATGTTAGAGGGAGTCTCTTCCTCTAAATGTCATACTAGGACCAACTTTCTGCCCTCTTAAAACCATTAACATATGCCTCTTGGGACTAAAACTTCTGCGTGAATTCAAGTAGACAGATCATATATATGCAAAGAGCAAATGGCTGTTTCACTTGTTATATAACTTTCATTGTTAGCTCCATACCTGACACAAAATGGATTCTTTATGAGGAATATTTAAATGAATTAGTAAAGGTCTCCCAACTGACTCTTAGCAACAATATCATCCTGGATGGCATGCTCAAAGTACAATATCAATAAGGATCTGTTGATGGAAAGGAGAAATCAGTATATCTTGCCACTTTATACAATGAAGTCCACTTTGAGTGAACGAATAAATGCTTTATGGAAGAGGTGACAAGCAAAACTACAATAGCTAGAGATAAAATGTTTGATGGCAAAGTCCTTCCTGATTCAGAATAGCAAAGAGTGTTCTTATGTATTTCTTGTAGGTCTGGATTTGCAGAGATATATAAGGCTAACTCTATGCTAAGAAATGTATGGATCAGAAAACTAAAAGCAATAGGAACCTATTTTCTCGTTCTGGAGACTAGAAGTCCAAAACCAAGATGTTGGTATAGCTGTGATCTCTCTGAAATTTGTCAGGAATAACCCTCCCTTCCAGGAGGGTTGTTGTGCTGGCTTCCCTGAAATCTTGGCAGGCACGTGTTACTCCTCCAACCCCTGCCACCATCTTTCATGTAATCTTTTCCACTGATAACCATTCTCAAAATTCCCTCTTCTTATAGGACACCAAAACACTGAGTCATGGCTTACCCATAGAATAACCTCATTGTGACTTGAGTGCTGCTATAATGGCCCGATTTCCTATTTCCAAATAAAGCCACAGTCACATTACCAGGTAAAGAAGATTTGGGGATGAGGTGGGGTGGGGAAGATATCTACTCCTTCTGGTACCACCTCTATAGCAACAGAAATAAACAAAGATGTGAATGAAGTCAGTTTGACCTACCTTTCATGTGACCTGTATGTATTGGGATGCCTGTGTCCTGACTAATTGGAATTTAAGGTCTGCCAAAACCTTGCAATATTTTAGCTTACCTCCCACTGCTGTCTGGCAGTTTCCTCTGAAGATATCTTGCTGGGACTCTCTCTCGGTTTCCCCTCCTGCTGCTCTGGTACTAGCAGGCTGCTTTAATGGACACTAAATTCTACTTTCTCTACAGTCACTAAATCAGCCCCTAAAAACCGCCCAATAAATGGAAGAAAAAAAAAATTGAAACAAAACAAAAAAGTAATTTTTTGCAATTTAAATAAAATCAAAATGAATGGGGAAAAAAAAATTAATGAAGGCCTAAAAAACAAAAAAAAAAAAAAAACGAAGTGGTAAAGCCCAAAAAAAAATTTTTTTTGGAAAACAAATGAACTTTTTTGATTAACAGCAAATATCTGTTTTAATAAATCTCAATGAACTAAGTTGTTGAGTGTAGATAGATATTTTAATTAAGCTGTACTTATTCTTACTCCTATTTCCCTTAACCTAGGATTGCTTATCCCAGCTTTTTTACTTCGGAAAAGGGAAACAATCCATTCATTTGGGTAAGTAGACAGTGTCACTTCTGAATCTGCATTCAGACTGAATATAAGCCTGTAACAACCTTTGCTTCCTATGATTTCCCTCTTCTCAGTGACTCATGTTCCAAAGCTACCCTATGCAGAATGTTGTATCATTTTAATGTGGGAGGATTTTGCACATACTTTGAGCAACTCAGAATCCTGTCATTTCATTCTGTGCTCAATATTTGGATAGCAGACCTTTCCTTGTACGGTGAGCTCCTGGGAATTAGTGAGCAGAATCAGTGTCCACCTCTGGAATCCATGTGTCTTCCATGCTGTCCATCTATTTTATCTCGTATATTCCTGTACTTAGCTGCAAAAATTATTAGCTTACAGGTCTACATGATTCACTAAAATATGGATTTATTTCATAGTCTGCACTAGAGCCCTCGCCATTGACACTAGACTTTGAGCCCAAGCCCATGTAAACACAATAAATATTTGCTGAACAAAACAACATACGTATAAAATATTACAGCAAAGTCTATATCAAGAGGTTCTTTAGGCTTCTACCATTTGGCTGAGAAGAGATCTCTCTATCCCCAGGAAACTCTTTATACTTACCTAAGTCCAAGTTGAGATTACATAGCTGTATTTCCTAAACACTTGATCTATATCCTTTCCTTTGATATTGATAAACTGTTGACACCTTGCTTCATTGGACATCTAAAAATAAATTGCACCCAGTATGCCATAAATTACCACCTTGAAGTCATTTGTCCAGTGTCAACACTTTGCAATATATTGTAGCAATATCCACTAGGGAAGGGGGAAAAATTGAAAAGAACCGAAGCCATTCTATCTGCAAATCTTTTATAGAAGCAACCAAAGAGGCAAGGAGAGGAGTTTTGTTTTCATCTAACGTAATGGAACTCAAAGGTCTTAGATTCTTGGGAGTTACTATGAATTCTTATTTCAAAAGATTAGAGAAGCCAAATCTATAATTGGGTGACAATCTGAGCGTGTTTTATCTTTCAGGCATGCTATGCTTAGTAAAAATTTTATGGTCTCTCATTATTGTGCCATAACTTCTTAAATTAAATATGTTTTTATCTTCCTTTAACATTTAGAAAACTTGATATTCAAAGAAGTCATTGTATCAATCTAAAGCCACACAGAAAACAATGTATTCATGCATTCAAGGTTGGGACTTAGAGATTCCAACACTAAATAAAATACTTTTTGTGGTTAACCCTTCTGATAATGTGACTATGCAAATGGTATTGGCAAATAGATCCTACCATTTATCGGTATTTAAACAGCTAGATGGAGGTTATTTCAGAAAGGGCAAAGGTAAAAACATTTGACAGCTAGTATGTAGTAGATCAATATATTATATGATTAAAAATCCCATGGGTATAATTTTTATGCAACGTAGAGACACTAAAGAATATCTTTTCCCCCACAAAACAACTGCTATCCAAAGTGGTTGAGTGACTTGTCAAGGTCATACAACTAATACACAAAGAGGCCAGGGGTTCTAGTCTGGAATAGATACTTTAGAAATATCTCTTAAATGCTCACCATTTATCCTAAGAGGAACAGTCCATTTAGCTGAAATCCAAGTCTCCAGTCACAGTCCCTTGAGTTGATAACTGGGCTTGTCGTTTGGTTACACTTTTTCCTCTGACATTTCTTTCTCTCTTTCCCTTATCACCATCATCTGTTGATTGACAACCCTGAGAAGATTGTGGGAACGTCTCCCCTTGAATTCGCTAGTGCAGCCTACTGCCTGCCTGATATATGTGTCTGTTCAAAATGTGGCACAAATGTTTGGTTAAAGATAATGACCCAGTCTGAAAATGACTGTGATAAAAATGTCATGTAATTTTCCAGGGTGACTTTGAAGTAAGGCTTACCATATAAATGTGGGGAGATTCAGAGAGCCAGCTATTTTTTCCCCCTTGATGAGCATTAAATTATTGTCTCTGTCAGCCCCAATGTAGTGGGCAGTCTCCAGTTGCTAATTTCTTTCCTCTTCTCCTTTGGCTGGGCTAATGCAATCCTCAAGATCCTGCCAAGATAGCAATTCTCAGAAGCATAGATTTTCCTCACAAACTACTGCTTCAAATCCCCAAAAAGTATGGGAGTTTGAGCCAGGTGCCAGTGAATGCAAACCTGTAATCTGAGCTATTCAGGAGGCTGAGAACTGTGGATAGGGTTCAAAGCCAGTTTGGACAGAAACGTCCAATTAATCACCAAAATATCAGAAATGGAAGTGTGGCTCAAGCTTTGAGCAAAAATGCTCAGGGAAAGCACCCAGATCCTGAATTCTAACCCCAAGACCATCACACACACACACACACACACACACACACACACACACACACACACACATTTGAAGTCAAATGTATTGAAATAGCAACTACTTCTCTATGGATCTATTTATATATGCATTTGTATGTGTTTATTTATTTTAGCATGCTGGCTTTAAAAACATCCTCAGTTGTACAAAAACAGTTTCAATTCAATATATCAGTATGCGAATAGAATACATCTTGATTAATGTCACCTCTTTTGTCATTCTCCCTGTCTTTCTCAACTACACACATCCCTTCAACTTGTGTCACATGTATACTTAAGTACTAGAACTGCATTTTCCCACCTAACCTCACTCCATTCCTTTAGAGCCCTACCCTGGACCACAATTCCCCCTACAAATCCTAAGTTCCAGTTTCTTGGTGATCATTTTGTTAGACGGTAAGTTAGGTGTTCAAAAGAGTTACACTGTCATACATACACACTTGCATACACTACACTTGGAAAATTCATGGGTGTATGTATGCATATGATCCTGTATAGGTTCACATATATATATATATATATATTTATAAATTAGAATTAATCTCCACATTTGAGAGAAAACATGGATTCTTTGTCTTGCTGGGCCTGACTCACTTCACTTTCTATGTGTTTCAAGAGCTATTTGAGCCCTTGTGTATTCTCCCATACAATGAAATCATATTGTAAGAAATGAAACAACATTTGAAAAATTTCTAGGATGTGCATTAACACTTCTCTATTGTTCATATGAACCTGGATGATAGTTGCTAAAAATACAATATTGGGACAAGGGCCCATGAGATTCTAATTTAATGTCTAGATTGGAACCCAGGCATCTTGATTACTTATGAACACTGTAAGTAACTCTAAGGCAAGTGAAATAGACTGTACTTTGGGAAACAGAGGCATTGAATAAATAATCATTGGGATAATCATACTATAATTTTTTATTCATTTTGTATGACATGCCAGGCCCTACATATTACCATATGCTATACTCGACACAAAGCATGACATCATAAAGCTTTTTGTTTCTCTGACCTTTCCTCTCTCTGGATGTTTTCTAAATGTAGTAGAACCCCAGACTGAGTGTAGAATAGGACATGGCTCACTTTAGGAAACAGAAGTGGCTGGTCAGTGGAGGATAGATCCTTGTCTAGGCAGCCTTTAACACTTACCCAGTCCTCTTGAAGTCTTGCGTAGTTCTTCTCTCAAGAGCCTAGCATGGATTCACCTATCTTCTGGTACAGCATACCAGCCTCAAGGTACCAGTGGTCCTATCTCCACTCCAGTTAGACATCACTTATTTGTGAACACAATAGAAAAGTTTCAGCCTACCTCTACTTGAAGACAAATCTTACTTATTCATGCTTCTGCTTTTCCTTAAACTTTCTATAGCATTTCAGCATTTTAGAAAGTATATATGTATATGTATATATATACATACATATATATATATATTTCTTTTCACAACTGAAATCTCCTTATCTTTTATAACGACTAATGATTTTGGAAATCACAATGCAATATAGAAGCAGCCATTAATATGAATCTACTATTTTAAACACATTCTTGTTCCTTCTAGCTCCTCATTAGACAAACATGCAATGGCCGAGTTCAAACGTGTTCACAAATCTGTTCTGTGTGAGCAATTTGCCTATCTCATTCTGAGATCTAATGTTTAGTTGGAAATACACATGGTTGACTGAAGACAGTACCGATATTCTCTGTGAAGGTCAAAACTTCTGTCGAGTGGCTCAGTCTAATTAGGTTAAGCTTAAGGTGATAATGTGTGGATTGTCAGCAGCTAGAGCATTTACTCTTTTTCCCCCTCTCTTTTTCTCTCTAAACCAGTGTCCTTGGAAGCAGCCAATTAACATGCTGCAGAGAAATGCAAGCTGATAACTTGAGATGGAATTGAAAGGCTTCCCTTCCCCTGATAGAGGAGAAAGAGAGGTTGAGTACCTGCCTTCCCCTTCAGAGTTAGTGATCCGTGCAGCACTTCTGATTGGAAAGATGTGAACCTTTCCAGTTCTTCATGTACATATAAATGGAGATGCTAAGGAAATTAGTTAGAGTCTAGCCAAGAAGAACAGAAGTATAGAGAAACCTACCTATGGCTGTACCTAACAGTGTCTGGAGTATTATGTTTTCCACTTTCCTTATTTTAAATCTGGCTTCAAGCAATCGGTAAGGGTAGTAATATCTAAAATGTGAGTTGGCTTGCAAAAGAAAAGAAAAACAGAGACTGAAAATAGGAAGTCTGTGGTCCAGGCATATGCCTAGACTGGAAGTGAGAACATAGCTCACAAAATAACCTGATGTAAAACAGCTGGAGGCATGGCTCTGTGACAATAGTGTCTTACCTAACGAATACAATACCTTGAGTTCAAACCCCAGCACAGCCCAAAAGGAACAGAAATAATGCAAGGACTTGAACAACGTCAGGGAAGTAGAAAAGAATCATTGGACAGAGAGACCTGGATCTGATTTCTGACAAATCTTTTTACGATGCCTATAAATGCATTTACAAATCTTTCAAAATTCCTTCATCTTTTAAAAAGCAGCACATGCCTCTAATTACAGTTCATAGGAGACAGGATAATCTATAGTCCCAGGGCAGCCTGAGCTATAGAATGAAAGCTTGCAACAAAACAAAACAGAAAAATAACAACAACAAAAAGAAAACAATAGTCACAAAATGAGGGGGTGAGCTCACAGAATCTTAGATCAAGCAAAGATCTTGGAAATCACAATATAACTTTACGTGGGACAAACTGTTAAGAAGGAACAGAGCTTGTCTCTTTGGGAGTTACAGCAGAACTCCTTGCCTACGTCACAGGGCACCGAAGGAGGAAGTGGCACATGAAATCGCCTGAGATGCATTATGCAGCTTTGGAACAGAGTAGGGAGGCTGTTCCCTTGGACGTAGGGGAGGGCAGGGGCAAAGTCTCAGTAGCAGGAAAAAGCGTAGTGTGACTGCTCACTGCTAAGACCAGAGTGGATGAATCACAAAGGAAATGGGAAGGTAAGTGAAGGGAATAGGGAAAGTTCATGAGCTGGATTTTAGAGTGTATCAATAGACCACTGCAAAGCCATTAGAAGATTTCACACTAGCCAGCCATAGCAGGATCATCTTTGCACTTTGTCCAAATCAATGAGTCACATGGAGATGACATAGAAGCCAGATGGATACTAAAGATCACAGTAGCAGCTTCTTATGGTCACTTTTTTTGTTGTTTTTTGGTCTGGTGTGGGGCTTGAACTCAAGCCCTGGGTGCTGTCCCTAAGCTTCTTTGAGCTCAGGGCTATTGCTCTACAACTTGAGTCAGT
This sequence comes from Dipodomys ordii, assembly GCF_000151885.1. Classification (NCBI taxonomy): domain Eukaryota; kingdom Metazoa; phylum Chordata; class Mammalia; order Rodentia; family Heteromyidae; genus Dipodomys; species Dipodomys ordii. The sequence continues at coordinate 2,739,320 of NW_012267234.1, forward strand.
GTTTTTGAGTGTTTAATTGGGGTAAGAGTCTCATGTGGTGGGGGTGGGAGTATGGGAGGGGAAGGTGGCTCAGTGGCTCAGTGGTAGAGCACTTGCCTTGCATGCATGAGGCCCTGGGTTTGTTTCCTCAGCACCACATAAGCAGAAAAACCAGAAGTGGTGCTGTGGCTCAAGTGGTAGCATGCAGTCTTGAAGAGCTGAGGCACAGTGCTCAGGCCTAGAGTTCAAGCCCCATGACCACCAACAACAAAAAAATGAGTCTCACACAGACTTTTCTGCTCAGGCTGGCTTTGAACCATAATCCTCAGATCTCAGCCTCCTGAGTTACTAGGATTACAGGCGTGAGCCCTGGGCACTTGGCCTTATGGTCAAGTGGCTTTTTATGATAGTGCTCTGAGAAAAGTGAATATGATGGATATGGAGAAGAGTGTATAGAACGGGGCTATTCTACACTCTTCTGGCATCTGCAAGTTCTAGAGTCTAGAAGTTTTAAGACCAAAGCTGTGGTAGATTCTTTTTCTGTTTTTAGTTGGTCATGGGCCTTGAATTCAGAGCCTGAGCATGGTCCCTAAGCTTTTTTGCTCAAGGCTAACATTCCATCACTTTGAGTTATAGCTCCATTTTCAGTTTTCTGGTGGTTAATTGGAGGTAAGAGTCTCATGACTGTCCTGCTCAGGCTGGCTTAGAACTGCAGTCTTCAGATCTCAGCCTCCTGAGTACCTAGGATTTTAGGCATGAGCCACCGCTGCCCAGCTTGGTTGTGGTAGATTCTATATCTAGTGAGAGTCTACTTCCTGCTCTTCAGATGGCAATCTTAAGAAAGAAAAGAAGATATGATATCAACTTACCTGTCTATCTAAATTCTCTAGAATGTTTATAAGCAGCTACTAAAAATGTTTAGTACCTCTTCAGCATCAAATTGAATAAAGAAATGATCATTTATCCCTTTGGTATACACTTTACAGACACCTTCTACTTTAATTTATCTGTAAGTAAATATTCTTTTATCTATGTAACAAATTAGAAAAAGGTGAGTCTTTTTAGAGATATATATATAAATACTTTGGCATCTGTACAGAAGCATAGTTATACAGCAGAATTTAATCATTTATCTGATCTTATATAATTGTCTCATTTTCTTTGAGACTCTTGTGTCTTTATTGGGAGCAATGTACTAAATTATCATAGTTCTCCTACCTCCGAATTTCTGCTGTTCAGCCTTCTTCCCATTTTTCTTCCAACTCTTGTCCTAACTTCTGATTGTTGACTTGTATAATCACACAGCAGAGTAATTAATTACATGCTAATAACTATTCCTGCCTGTATTGTAGCACAGACACAGTACTAAAAAAAAAATTGATAGGCTCTGATCCTCCAATCACTGAGTACTGGAAAGGGACCTTGATAGTCCTTAGATCTTGAGAAAACCAAAGCTGTTAAAGCATGTGGGCCTCTTCTTTCTTTACCAGAGATCTCATTTTCAAAGAAAGACAGGCCTGGGTCTGCATTTCAATGGGAAGCAGGCTCCTCCATTAATCAGCCATCACAGAAGAATGAGCACTGAGCTCCGACCATCATTCTCTCTCTCGTTAGCAGACTTACACTATATACCCCTTGGATTTATTTTTATCATTATTCTTTTTTTGCAAAGGAATGTCAACGCCTAATTTCTCTATTAATATTGATGTGTCCAAGTCCTTGAGGCAATTACTTTAGACAGTTAAAGTATTTAAGCCATGCTTAGAAAAAAAAATTCTCAAGGATGTTAAGATGAGACTGTAATGCATGGTGTAAGACAACCTTTTCATTTAGCAAGTTTAAGGAGAAATGTGTCATAAATTGTTATTGCTACACTTTGAGGAAATTAATTCAGGTCCTACTATTCAAGTTTTATAGGGAGGACACCTAGAAATACCTTTTGTTTTCCTTTTGGAGACATGGGAGGGGGACTATGTCTGTTTTTGTTCTATGTGGCTCAGCTTCAATTTGTTTTGAATATGCTTACTAATGGGGTCCTCCTGTTATTACATGCTATATATATAACTTGAATTCATACCTGTGTTCCATTACAATGGTCACTCTCCATTTGGCCTGACATTATGTGCAAATAACATTGTTCCTTCAGTTTTGAATCATTATAGGCATTCTCTTCATAAAGTCTGGAGATGTTTGTTCATCAGCTTTCCATGTCTAGCATCCTTCAATGGCTCTTCAATTTTAGTGTGAGAAAAATCTCAATCTTGGCTGTAGCACACAAGGGACTATGGGATTTGCACCTCTTTCCATTCTATTCCTATTGTTTGCTTTGCATTCACTGTTTGGGAGGCTACCAACAGTCCATAAATCCTCACTCTCAAATATATATATATACACACACACACACACACACGTACACACACACACACATATATACCTCTACTTATCAAAGAGTTATATCCGTATTGTTCTAAATGCAAGACAAAGAATCTACAATCTAATCAGTTAAGGCACATTCTGTTTTAGGATGAGTGAAGAGCTGGGATACTAGCATAGCAGAACATTTTCAGTCACCAAGGGTTTTTTGTGATGGTATAGGATTTTGTCAGACTATTGAAAGTAAACCCAGAAAACATGAATCAGGACCAATGACGAATGGTTTTAGAAGTCATTTGAAAGAATAGTTAGTAGGCAGTATGATAATTGGTATAATTTACCTGAATAAATCATCCATGAATCTATATATACATATATGCATATGTATACATATATAGTATATATATTGTATAAACATATACTATATATATATGTACACTAACTCTGAGAGAGGCATGTTGAATAATGTAATTTATGTCTCTTGATCTGACATTTTTTTCCTTAATTTTGTTGACTGAATCTTATTTTAAATATGGTGATATAATTCATCAACAGCATCATTTTTCAAGTCTATTCAACTACACTTCCATTGAAATATCTTTACAATCATTCTTTGCATGAGGTAATTTTTCCAGTTATTTTTCCCCCTAAAAATGTTTTCTGGGATTTATGACCTGATAATGTATTAACATGAAGCTATTTAACCTATGTGACCTTTCTACTTACACACAAATATGGGATCCAGGCTTTGACAACCAGGAGGGATGGAGTTTATCCAATGATTATGGAAGAATGGTGATCTACACATTCTGATAATTAAAAGGGCATCAGAATTTCTATTCTATTGGAATAAATTGCATTTTATTAAAAAAAAGGTCTGCTGAAGAAAATAAGAATAGATGTTATCAGGCAGCTCCTGATAAATTACCATGTTAGTGGCAATGACAATTATTCCTATAGGATTTGAAGAAGGGGCAGAGAATTTTCAAGGTAGAGAATTGCATCTGGGGATACAGGGACATTTGCATGGATTGAGAGGAGAGAGCATTCTTGGAACGTGATTCTGTGTGCTGCAATTACCTTCTTAAGTAGATGACAAATTGTCTCCAATGCACAATGAGATTCTCTCTCAGACAAAATATACAGCCAGGTCTACAAATGAGACTTCTGTAACTGTCAGGGGCCTTGCAGCAGACCAACAAATGGTGGGGAGATTAGAAAAGACAGCAGTAAAAGATATGTTTCCTTGTTAAACTCAGGCAAGGCAACAGGCTTGGATGTTTCAAGGGAAAAATTTCATTAGAGTTGGAATGAGTCATATGAAAGACTGCTTGTCATTGGTTACTCCACTTTGGGAGGGGACTGGTCATATGTAAGATTTCATGTGATTGGTCACTTTGGGATAAATCTTTCCATGTTCACTTGCTTTTTGAGTCATTATCCTGTATCTGACATGGGCATCATGCTTTATCAGCTTATGAGCATCCCCTGCTCTTATTAATGCTGATCTTAGACAAATTTCCTGTCATCACTTTTACAAAGCAGGTTTTTTTTCCCCCAAATGAGAATGAAGAAAGGCAAATAAATAAAACTTGAATCCCAGTCTGACCTTCTATATTGAAGCTATATCCTTCTACTTTTTTATTACCTTTCTGAACTTCAGTTTTCTCCTCTTCAGCACAGAAATAACAAAACTTACAACATTTATTCCACCAGCACATCTTGATAAGTATGTCAGGGTTCTCAATAATGAGAATGCTGTCATCAAAAGTGACAGAAGTTTTATATGACTTATGGTTTACATAAAATCTGCAGAGATCCTGATTTAATCCAGTGACTTAGTTGGGACCTAGTATCAGTAATTAAAAAGAAATCTTCCCTAGGTAGTTGTTATTTTCTGCTAAAAATAAGATTCTTTGACATAAAATGTACTCATTATGAAATTCTTGAACAAATTCTTGAACAAAGAAGCTAATGCTTCTTTGTTGTTTTTATACATCTTGGAAACCATGCTGGAATTAAAGATATTTTATGATGTTGGTTACTAACAAAGTTGAATGTAGAACATTTTAATAATAAAACAATTTAATAATAAAATAAACAACCCAATCTCAAGTGATTACAGAGATATATTTGAACAGATATAGATTTATAAAAAGGATGGCTAGGTAGAAAATAAACACATGGATCAGTTAATAGAATAATTATTCTTCAGAGAAATGTAAACTACTTCAGTGTATACTATTTGAAGTCTTGGTTACCTGAAAAAAATTCTTACTATACCAATCATTAAGCAAAACACAAATTCCCATACATATTGGAATGTAAATGGCACAACTACTATGGGAAATATTTTGATAGTGTTTCACACAATTTGACATGTCTCTACTATATGATTAAGACATTCCAACCCTAAATATCAATTCAAGAGAAACAAAGAATAATCTATCAATGTATGTATATATAAAAATATATATGTGTGTGTATATACACGCATAGACACCCACATAGACATGGTACAGAGATGTTCAATGCAAATTTATTTGCAATAGACAAAATTCTTGAAAACATTTCCATCAACAGGTGCCTAGCCAAACAAACTGAAGTAGATTTTTTTACCATGAAATGCTACTCTGAAATAAAAATAAAAAAGAATTAAAAACAAACATTTTACTTTGATATCAGGAATGCGCTAGTGAAAGCTTTTTGAGCAAAGGTTTTTGACTTATACACAATGTAAACAGACTTACATTAATTATATGGAATGAATAAGAAAATAGTATTGCATACTAAGAAAATCCCATATTGCCTTATTGCTCTGGCTAGGAATTCCAGTACAGTATTAAAGAGGAGTGGAGAGAGTGGACATTCTTGTCTCATTCCTGATTTTAGAAGGAAGACCCTGAATAGCAATAACAATCCTTAACAGGATGAATAGTGCTGGCAGAATGTCAATACAAACTTCAAACTCTACTGAATATACCATATTTATCTATCTATCTATCTATCTAGATCTATCTAACTTGATACTTTGAAGATATGTATTCAAGTGTCAACATAATTGTATATTTTAAATATATGAAGTTTGTGATACACCAACCAAATCTATACAAACTTGAACCTTAAAAAAATACAAAACCCTATCTGTAGGGGAAGGCTGGGGTAAAAATCTAACAGAAAGTATAGCTAGATTATTATTTTCTTTAAGTCCCTACTATACAATTTATTTTGAGCATCTATTTTAATCAAGTTATATGTGTAGAATATCATAACTGTATATATTTCACTGAAATATATATTAGTTACCTAATACATAGAAAACAGCCTACATATTAGGCATTAAAAGTGACAACCTTGGCTAGGCACTGGTGGCTCACATCTACAATCCTAGCTACTCAGGAGGCCAAGATCTGAGATTCTGCAGTTCAAGGCCAGCTAGGGCAGGTAAGTCTGTGGGACTCTTATCTCCAATTATCCATCAAAAGCTGGAAGTGAGTGGGTCAAGTGGGAGAGCAATAGATTTGAATAAAAAAGTCCAGAGACAAAGCTCAGGCCCTAAATTCAAACCCTAGGACCTGCTCACACATGCACACACACATGCACACACACACAAAGTGACAACATAAACTATGTGTACTCAAACTGAGTCTGGGATCTTACACCATTTCAGTTCTACCTCATATAGGCATATACCCATGTAAGAAGTTCAGCTATACTGAAGTAGTATTCAAGAGATTTTTTGGAAATATTTCTTAAACAGGAATGTGCCCAAAGTGCCCCCACAGTACCAGTGTCATCAACCTGAGCCTTTCTGGATCAGCACATTTTCTACATTAGTGAGGAAATCTGGTAATTCCATCCTAAGCCTATAGGTTGCTCTGGCCAGTTCTTATGCAGCAAAGACCAGCTATCTCTGCCACTTCCTGTCTAGAAAATGTATTTGTAGGCCAAAGAGATATTGTGTTAAGCCACTATATCTTGTAGTCATTTTCTTACAGAAACATTAGATAACAAGAAGATATGTTAGTAGAAAGAAATAGAATGTTTTTGCTATTCAGGGTCTTTTATTATTCTCTATGAATTTTTGGATTGTTTTCTTTATATCACTGAAGACTATTGTTGGGATTTGATGGTTATTGCATTGAATTTGAAGAATTTGGACATGGCAAAGAACATAGCTAGCAAGATAAATAGAAAGCCCACAGAATGGAAGAAGATTTTTACTAGTTATGTATGGGGAAGAGGTAATACTGTTCAAAAAGAAATATACTCTTTACCTAACTTTTGTAACTGTAATCCCTATGTACATCACCAGTATGATAGTATCCTGACCAAAAAAAAATCTAAAATATGTGGTTTGGTAACCAATTGGTATATAGAAGCTAGAATAACCTTAAGAATACAGTTAGTAAAAGTATAAATATTCTGGAAAAGATCTAATGTTCCCCTAGAAGGCCAAGAATTGGGCAAAATAAATTTTCTGTAGCTTGAGAACTGCGTGTAAATTTCAGGTCATATTCTTATTGACTTAAGATCAGACTCTCTCTCTATATATACATATATATATAATATATATATATATATATGTATATATTTGTTTTTGGTCCGTTGTGGGGCTTGGGCACTGTCCCTCAGCTCTTCAGCTCAAGGTTAGCGCTCTACCACTTGAGCCACAATGCCACTTCCAGCTTTTTCTGCTTATGTGGTGCTGAGGAATTGAACCTAGGGCCTCATACATGCAAGGCAAGCATTCTACTACTGAGCCACCTTCCCAGGCCCAGATCACATAATATTAATAGACCTATATCAGAAATATTTTAGTCTAAGTTTGATGTGAAGCAATGAACTAGTTAAACAATGGAGTGATATGGTATAGTTTGTAGTCTGGATTTTATGTGGGGAACAGATTTACAAGACTCAAATTGAAATAGACCAGTGAGGAGATATTTAGTAGACCAGGAAAGTGCTTGATAGAACCCAAATGGAAAGTGGTATTAATGCAGAGAGAGGGGGAAGGATGGGCTTAGAATATATCTTAGCTATTAAGAGAGTAGCCAGGTCTTCATGCTAAAAATGAATGTGTAGCAAAGATATCCTCCCACATTTATCTGAGGCATCTGGATTGGGTCAGATCAAATAATGAGTCTTTAAGTGTTTCATAAGTATAAAGCTTTTAGAAAAATGATCGTGACCTTTCATGTCTACCAATACATCAAGAACTTGAAGAGGGTTTGTTTGACTCTGCTTCTAAATCTGTCCTCCACAGCACAATGTATCTTGTTCAATAGTCTTAATGCATGCATGAATACCATAGAATGCGTTTGTCTGCTGTATGGATCAACACTGACTGTATCTAAATGGTATCTCTATTTCCATTGAATACTGCAAACTGGTATTTGATCATTTCATTTTCCTCTGGAAGATGAAACATTATGATTTTCAATAATCCATAAAGGCAGGCATTTGTTTCCTTTGTGAAACTGTACCCTTCAATGATTATGCTTCACATTAATCATAGTAAAAGCAACGCTTAAGGTAATCTCTTTCTTCCTGCAGATAATAAATGTCTGCTGTTGACAGAGAAAGTGTGGAAAGGTGAAGCACAGGGTGAGCTCTGTGTGTTTGTGAGATAAACAACTGTCATCATCCTAAAAGCTAAGCTCATGGGAGGCCAAAGTGGCCTCTTTACATAATGACAAAAATAAAACTAATTTTTTCCCCGTGATGGATGATTGAAATGATTTCACTGTAATATCTACCTTATAATTTCAGTCCAGAAGTTTGACTTTATTAGAGCCCAGCAATTCCTAGTTTGTATTGTTAAATACTGAAGAAATTAGCTTCTGAAATCACATTTACATCTATTCTGCTCTTGGAAAATCATTATTGACTAATTAGTTCACTGAAGTCTAAGATAACCTCACTACTTCTTGATCTGAAATCATTAAGAATGTAACCAAATATGTGACACTAAATATGAGTTTAATAAAAGATAGGCTAGATAAAATATAATTGAAGAAGAGAACTAGTAAAAAAAAACATTGTTACATGTTTTTAAGTACTATTTTTGGGGACACACTCCAATGAGTGTCCAGGACCATTTGACAAATTCATTCCATTTGACATGTTTTATAAGCAATGAGGTAGGTTGGGGAATGACATTTATTTAATGCCTATTTTGACACTGCATTTTATGTATTGTTTCATTTACTTCAGATGATATCCACGCAAACTAGATGTCACTATAAAAATCACATGTCAGCTTTTAAAAATGACGTTTAAATGGGGATATTTGACTCACATAGGTTAGAAAATGTCTCAGGTTTTTCTAAATGGTGGCATCTTTGAAGGCTGGTATTTCAGATTTGCAGATTATGTTAGAACTCTTTTGGGCCAAGCCTGATCATGTATCCCTCCAATGAGATTTTATAAATGACATTTCAAAAAAAGATCTTAACAGTCTCAACTATTTTCTGTACAGTATCACTCAGGTACTACAAAATTCCTAGCAATCATTTATATGCAATCCCTAAACAACAACGAGGAGGCAACAATGCTTGATAAGAAATGTACTCATTATCTTGCCCATGTAATTGTAACTCCTCTGTATGGTATTTTCACAATAAAAAAATAAAATTAAAATAAATAAATAAAAAGAATTCATTCCCTGTTTAGAAGACTCTTAATATTTAAGGCTCAAATCTCATGACCCAGACAAAACATTTTGTCTTCTAGAAATACTTAATCTAAGGTACACTGGAAGAAATCACACACACACACACACACACACACACACACACACACACACACACACACACCTATAATACTTCTCCAATTCTTTTATCTTGAGCATAGAGTTGGCTGGAAAATGTTGTGTAATGGAGCGGGGAGAGGTATTCCTTCATTATTATTATTAGCATCATCATCATCATCATCATCATCACCATCAACTTTAAGTAGATGTACAAAGGAGTTAGCATTTAACCAAGCTGTTTATGAATACAATGCATCTTGATCAATGTCACTCTTCCAACATTCTCCCTTCTTCTCTCCCCTCCTTCCCTCACTCTTCTTAATTTTGTAGGCTATACATTGAATTTGTGACTTTCTCCCCTTCTTCTCCTCTTCGTTCACCTACATCTTTCCACTTGACCCCACCCCACCACTTTCAAGTACCTACTTGCTGGTGTTTATTGAATTTGATTTTGCCATTCTATGGAATTACACTGAGACATATTCTTGACACAAATTTCAGAAGGCTTTTATGCCCCATGAAACTTTTCACATTTTACTTTGTTATCAGGAGTGAATGCTTTTTGAACAAGTCACATGGGTATTTTAGAAAAGTTGCTCTAGGAGGGCTTGCTAGCCTGAAAGGAGGAGTGGTTGGTTGTGAATTAGACAGTAAGGGAGTGAGTTAGGAAGAGATCGCTGAAGGCCAGGCCACAAAGAAAATTAACAAGAGAAAATAATGAAGACCTGAACTAGGACAGTGTCTGTTGGATGAAGAGATGGAAAATAAATTTAAGAGTAAATTAAATATGAATTAATTATTTTTTTGTGTATTTGGGCAAAGAACTTTAGAAAGCACTTTGAAATTCTGCGTGCGTACTAGGATATATGTTTATCATGATTAATGCTTCACATCTCAGTATAAGAAGTATATGGGTGAATAGTTCAACTAATTTGCATGCAGATAATGGTAACAAATTCAAATTCATCCTTTTTTGCTTGTTTGTTTTTGAGACAGGGTCTTCCTATATAGCCTAATCTGACCACAACTTTTGATCCTCCTAAGTGTAGACATGACAGGTGTTTACTACAATGCCCAGGTCAAATTCAACTTTTTATTTAAAAATATTTGAGATATTTAAAATCACTTATCTTAGTGTGTATGAATCCTGATAAATGATGTGGAATAAAACTGAAGAAGAATGCTGGAGACCAGTATTCACAGTGCCTGACTCCATAGAAAAGAAAAATCGGAAATATATATTATTTATGTATTTATAAAATGCGTGTAATATATTTATATAAATTATATAAATATAAACATATATTTATATCATATATATGTTATATATTCATATTTTTTTCCTGAAGGCTAAATATTACCGTACTTTGAACTTTATTAAGTGAACTTTTATGTCCCACCTGTATCACTTAATAATGTAAATTACAAATAGAAGAGCTATCATCTTTTTTCCAATATTGTTCTTGTGTTTTCTAACCTGTTGGCTGTCATCCTTCCTCCCCTCCTAATTTACACCATCCTACTATTAAAAATTATTCCTATCATCATAACAATTAAAAAAAACAGTAGTATTGAAGTCCAGATAGTAAATAAATTTCAACCTAACCTGTTGGTTACCTTTAAAGATTTTGCAATGACAGAAAAGAGAAGGGAGAAAAGCACAAACAATAGCCTGTGATTTCATGCAAAAAAAATAATAGTATCAATATATAACAGGTTTATCAGCAAATCTCCAAGGTGGCCTTTAAGTTTTTCATTATATATCCACCAACAATTATTGACTAAGGTATGGTACACCTGGGCACAATGATTTATTTCCTTTCCTTTTTATATCATTTAAACACTTGGTGATAAGCATGCTTGTTTCCTTTTAGTGGAATTATTGGTTCAGGTTTAGGATGGTTGGCTTGGGCCCCTACATTGAATAATTTGCTTGGGGGAAGACAATTTTAGTTCTATGAACTTGACTGATAGCTTTTAACTGCCATACTTTATGCCATGTTTTAGGTAACAGGATGGGGCATTAATTGAAAATATAACTCATTTTACTCCCATTTTTTTATAATATATACAAATGTTCTTTAAAATGTTCTTGACATTTTAGTCATCACCTAGAAAGAAAAAAAAGGAAAAAAATTAGGGCAAATCCCATAGGAAGATGGTTATTTTCCATCCTTAACAAATCTGATTTCTTTGGAAATAATCAACTCATAAATATTTAGCTAATATATACCCTGAGCAATGGATTGTGCAAAATTAAATGCCTCATTGAAACAATTAATTTCAAATGGGATGATTTATTGAGCATACTTTACTGGAAATTTAATAGAAATATGGACTGAAAGTAATTTAAGCAGAGGATGTTTGCACTGGCTTTGATTTCTGGCCAGCATATATTCTTTCTTTTCCTGCAGGTGAACCTCAACCAAGAGTAAACTTCCAGGAAAGCTCACTAATTGAATTTGTGGGTCAGAGTTTGATGAAAGGAGCTGATGACCACAGCTTGTAAAAAGATGACATAAATAAATAAATAAACAAAATGAAGTAATCCTTTCCCATTTCACGTACCTCCCGCAGTTAAGCCCTAGGGGAGAAAATACCACGTCAGTAAAAAGCTGTTGTCATCATCTGCCCATTTCAAAAGCATACAGCTCAGGCTTCTCAGAGCATCAATAACCAAATATATCCTCCAGGCATCTCAGAAGCAGTCCTGCATTTTCCCATAAGCAGGCTTGTGCTCATGTTTGAGGGAAGAGTGGAGTGGAAGGGAGGGGAATAGAAGGCAGAATGGGTAGTGATAGATCTTGGATGGGGTGGTTATACGTTGATGGTGAAACAGGAATGATATAGGAGAGGTTTCTGGAAAGCTATTTAGTGTCATGGGTTAATCCCATCTGTTTGGATTTGTAGCAGAGAGGACATTGAAGTGGGCCACTAAAGAACTCATTGCTAGTTCTAATCAAGCTATTATTGACCTCCAGAAAGTCATTCTTATGTTTGCTAGACCAAGTTTTCTAGGAAATGAAGTGGGAAAAATTGGCAAGATAAACTCTTAAGATTTCCTCCAATGTTGTCTTCATTGACGTTCTAACTTTGTAACTTGACTTGGTTCAACTACATAAAAGCCACATATCTCTAAAAGCTTTTGACTTCAATACAGGGGATTTTCATTTTCCAAGTGTTTGTTAATGATTAAAATGAAACCATAGGCCGTTTTGTCCTGGATACATACCTCTTTGGTGTTTATAATTCAGACAGCTTTAAATCAAGCCTAGTGCTTTGGCTTTGTTTCTCAAATGAATTTATTTTAGTTTTTGGAACATTTTTCTATAATAAAATCAGTTAAAAAAATTAATCACTTTCATTCTTAAATATTCTTAATATTTGGACTCCTACTTCCAAACATCACACTGATTTCTAAGTAAATATGGATTTTGATTCTCCCATCAAAATCAGTATCTTGGATTCAACCCTTTCCTGTCTCTCCAAGCCTCATTTCTGAACATGTCAATAATAATCCTGACAGACACATTCCTGAATATCTTTATTTGAATTCCCCAAAGGTTAAAATGCCTCATTGAAATTGAAAATTGAAAATTCTGAAATTCAATCCCAACTGAATAAAATTTCAAATGTTAAAATCTCAAAAACCTCAAATCCCCCAAACCACAATCCTCATCGACTATAAGGCTATATACAAAGAGTAGGCAATCGAATCCGAATACGGACTGATACATTTTCAGTTCTATGCAGGTTAGTGTATATTCTAGTTTTCCCACCTAATACTCATGATCTTGAGTCTATCGTTTTGCTAACATTTTCTCAAGGAATTGTAATAAAAAAACATTGTCAAATGACAAACGAAAACACCTAAATCCATTCAACAAAATAATGGCAGTATTCATCGTGCTTCTTAAGAGAACAAAATGTGAGTATAAAAGCAATCTGTTTGACATAAGGCTTTTTAGTTACCTCTTATCTGTTCTGCACTTTTGATGAGCTACTTAAGAGTTTACTCTTACTCCTGCAGGAATTCTAGGGAAGTCAATTTGATTCGATACAAGTAATCACTAGTTACTTCCTGTTGTAAAGGATAACAAGCTTGTGTCAGGCACTGTACTAAAGCTTTACATGCCCTATGTAAATCTTGACCAAAAGCAACAACCCTGTGCCAGATCCTTCTTTCCTCCTACCACAGGCCAGATTTTTCATTAAATAGTTTTGGAAATCCACAATTTAATAGAACCTGAATTTTCACCCAGAAAAGGAATAGTAAAGGATCATAAAACAGAGTATCTAAGTATTTACTAAGATCTTAATTAAAAAGAATATTTTTTTTCAAAGGTGGAGTTAAGACCAGCATTTATATCAAATTCTAAGCAATACTGATAATTTTGGTTTAGGATGACACTTGGAGATTCAAAGGAATCAGAGACAGTTGTCTATAATGGAGAAGACAGAATCCCTTCTAGCTTTTGCTCTGACCAAGTATGCCTTTGTTATCAATTTTCCTGAAAACAACCATAACAACCAAACAAATTTAGTGTTTGGGACTAATAGAATCTCAGTAATTCTCCAGTGAGAAAGGGGTTGGTGGTGACAGTGTTCCAAAAGACATATACTCACTACCTGACATATGTAATTGTAACCCCTCTGTACATCACCTTTAAAATAAAATTAAAAAAATAAAAATAAATGATTCAGTTAGTTGAGAGATAAGTAAAGGCTTCTCTGGAGTGACTGTCAGTGGATGTGATAGCTAGAAATTGTCAACAGGAGGTTCAAAACTGTTGAGGTAGAAAAGGACAAGATTGATAAGAGACCAAGTGAACTTGAAACAATGTTTCTCAGTGTGAGAGCCTTTCCTGAGCTCCATGATCAATCTGGAAACATGATAGAAATGCTAATTCCTAGATTCCATCCAATTCCACTGAAAGGGAACTTCTAGGGGAGGAAGTGGGGAGGCAGTGGGGGGGATTGCCCAGGAATCCAAGTTCTAACCAAGATCTTTATTTGATTCAGATGCTCATGAAAATTTGTGTACCTATGGCATAAAGAACAGACTATAACTCAAATTATCCAGAGTATCAAGTAAAGTATATGAAGATGAATAAATGGTCTAAGTAGATTATGATTTCCAAGATGGACAAAGACTTAACAGGACCAAAGAGGTTATTTCCTCATTGTTTTCCACACACTGAGAAATAGATGAATCTCACATTTGATATACTTCACTCTCATCACATGTGCAAGAACAAGGATGTATAAAAGGTGATAGAGAATTCAGCCCAGGGACCATAGAAGTGGAGGCTGAGTAGGAAGCATGGAGAGACTCAGGAGAAAATACTGGGAACCAAGGAATGAATCAGAGGTTTTTTTAGAGAGATAGAATATCAATATTACCTCAAATCCAAAAAGCAGGAAGATCATTTGAAGAAAGGATAAAATGAAGACTCATTGAATTTGTTATAATTGATAGTAATTAGTAAAGACAGAGTGTCCAGCATGAAAGTATTGTCCTGATCTTAAACAGAACTACATTGATTGAGGAAGACAGGAAGTACTAATTCCACACTCAAATGCTAGGGTACCTGCTGTCTATGACAAAATTCTCAGCAAAGCAAAAAATGGATTTTCTAGTAATGGAGAATCAATCACCAGTTATTTTTTAAGTAGCATAGCTATTATTGAATAACAACTTTTAAAAGCAAATCTACACCAAGAGGGTCTCAATATTTAAATGTACATAAACAAAGTGTTTTTCAGTGTCAATGGCAAGTATTGAACACACACTTTCTGAAGGGTTGGGAGGAGCAATCATAAAGCCTCTTATTCATAGAAACCCAGTTTGGGAAACCTCAGATCAAAAATCATAGAAACTCAAGAACTGGAGCTCTATTTTTGCCATTAATTCTGTGTGATAGTTTGGAAGGTGTCTTTCAAGATCCACAAGTATTAGAGTGCTATTGGAAAGTGGGGGAATCTCTAGGTTGGAGACCTCATGGTTGCAAAGTAGGTCATTGGGAGTATTTGAAAGGAATATGATATGTCAGAATGTTCCTTTTTCTGTCTTTGCTTCCTGGGCACCAAGAAATAATCAGTTTTCTGCACTTCACCACTCAATCTTCTACTGATTGCTGCTTTGGGACAGGCTTAAATGAAATAGAACTCATTAATTATGAACTAAAAACCCTCAAAACTGAGAGCCAAAATAAACCTTCCTCATTTTGCAATT
This sequence comes from Dipodomys ordii, assembly GCF_000151885.1. Classification (NCBI taxonomy): domain Eukaryota; kingdom Metazoa; phylum Chordata; class Mammalia; order Rodentia; family Heteromyidae; genus Dipodomys; species Dipodomys ordii. The sequence continues at coordinate 2,754,661 of NW_012267234.1, forward strand.
ATCTCAGGAACTTTGTTCCAGTAACAAAAACCTGTGACTCCTGTTGAATTGTTTCCAATCAATCTCTACTTAGCAGTTCTTACCTCTCAAACTTCAACTCCACAAACTTCAATAGGATAAACCCTGAGAAAGTTAAGATTGCAAAAGACTAAGTACAGTACAAGTGAGAAAACTAGTCTGAAACTATCCTTGTCTAGTTTATTTTGTGTCATAGCTCTTCAGTCCTCTAGATCTCTGAAGTTTTGCAAAAAAAGTAATTCAGTCATATAGATACACACACTTATAAATTATTTTCACTTCTTCTTGCCGTGATTCCCTTTGATATATCCACATGTAAATCTCTGTAAATTTTTCAAGTTATCAGCAACACCAATATCATCAGATAAAAATAAATTCCCTGCCAACCTGAGACATATGATTTATTGATGAAACTACAGACTCAATTATTTACTTTTTCCTTGTTTATTTACATGTCCCACAGATTTATTATTTATTGGCAGGTAAATAAGAGAACAGGAATTATCTTCATTGAAGGAGGACACTGATCCTTATTTCATGATCAACAATAAAAACAAACTGTGTGTCTTAACACAAAGCTAAGATTTATAAGCAATTACTATGTGCACTTATTTAAGTTTATTAAAGTTGATTATTTTCCAAACTCACCTGTTGAGATAGACAATTTTCTAATAGCTTGAGTAGGTGTAGATAATACAACTCCTTTAATGGAATATCTACATCCTCATAGAATCTTATCTGCCCCTATTTTTAATGAAGAGCTTTTAACTATTAGATAAGTCATCAAGCTGTATGATTCCAGAGCACAGGGCTCCAGGTACTCTGAACCATTATCCTATCACTTGCATAGAATTAATCCCATTATGACTCCCAGTTTTCAATTGGTCCATTCTTTCCTACCCATACCATGATGTATGCTGTTGTCCAGTATATAACTTGCTGACTAGGCACTGAATAAGTAATTAAGTGAGTTAAACACATAAGTGAAGAAGTGTGGTAAACACATATTAGGTATTTCATGATCAAGAAGACACCAAATTCGAAACCACGTAACATGTGATTGTTACTGCAGGGAGAGAAAAGTGACATGCAAGAGGAAAATGATGATTAGAGGAGGAAGAATAAATGCTTCTCATTCTCTTCATGACCCACCTATTGACCATTATCATTCCCTTCAAAAATAAAATAGACCTTGCAAATGATCACTCAAGAGCAACACAAATATACATACATACAGTCAACCAGGGTGCATCTTGAGTTTTGAGAGAGAAAGCAGAAAATGTCAGCATAGGAAGGAAACACAGGTACACATAGCACACTGGGCTGGTGGGGGAGGGGTCGTTGGGAGAATGAAGGAGGTTATTGTTGGGGTTAATAGGAAGTTTACCATAAGAATTTTGAATATCTTCTAGAGTTAAAGCATCCTAGGAGAGGAATGACAATTTCAGAGTCTGGCTATGTGAATGCTCACTAGAACATAGAAACAAGATCACTAGCAGAACTTTACAATTTAGGCGGGGATGGGGGTTGGGGGGGTGAGGGTTGGGAAGGTGGGGAGTGTAGTTGAGGAGGTGGGAGGGACGGGGTGGTAGAGGAAGAAGAGGAAATCAAAGGAGGAAGCAACAATGCTGGATAAGAAATGTACTCATGACCTTGCTCATGTAACTGTAACCCCTCTGTACAGTATTTTCACAATAAAAAGCTTATTAAAAAAATCTCTGGTAAATAATGCTGCAATAAACATAGTTGTGCTGGTTATCTTTAGTGTGGTCTTGTTTGTGATCATTCGAGTAAATGCCCAAAAGTGGGATTGCTGGGTCATAAGGGAGCTCAATGTGGAGTCTTTTGAGGAACCTCCATACTACTCAGCTCACATGAGAAAGATCAAGATTGAGGCTGAAGTAACAGTGTGAATGGAGAAAAAATAACACAAAAGACTTGAACACACATTTTATTTTTGTAAAATCTCATCTCATAGCCAGAGGTGGAGTAGAAGAAGGTTAACCTGATCATCAGGTCCCTTCTTCTGACACCTTAGTAATCTCCCCTCAGGGTGCTGATAAAGTACTATTTAGTAGCTTCCAAATTAAAATTTGTTATCTTTCCTTTTGCCTTGTTAATTATCCTTATACTATTTTTAGTAGCATAAGGCAACAGGAACTTCAGGTAAGTAGAATTTAACATCCAGATGTGTAGAAGTATCACTATCTGAATCTTCAGCAAATTTTAAACTCCTACTAAACATATTTAATTTAGAATTAATAAGGTGGCAGTATGGAAATTAAGTCCCCCATGATTGTCAGGGAAAGGCACCTATTGAGATATAAGTATATGAAAGATAAATCTACTCTCAATGTAATTAATTCAAATCTGCAGAACCAATAAGTGTGTGACGATGTTCCTATTATTACATTACACTTGTGAGGAATGCTCAGGAATTTAATTAGCATTTACCCACACGACTAAAGAAAATGAGATATTAAGCATGCTATCTAATTAACTAGCTATAGATTTCTTGTTAAACAAATATTAAATGTATAAACACTCGAGACCAGGCTGAAAATGTGGCCCTAACTAGATATCCATTTACTCATGAGTCTTAAAAAAAAAAGTAGTTAATTTTAAGAACTAAAAATACACAGAGGTTTGCAGTGGAGTCTGTACACTTTATCTGTGTGATTATTTTCTTTTTTAGCTCATTACACTTTTACCCTTAACTCTCTGATCATAGTTAGGCTAGAATTTGACCCAGGAGATCAAATTCATTTCCTAAGAAAATTGTCACAACACTCTGATTATGTTAGGGGGTTAACACCCTTATTTTATAGATGTGGTGACTGAAAGGTAGACAAGTTCATTTCTACCAATACCACAGTGAGGGGAAGCGTCTCATATTTTCTTATAAAACAATCATTAGCTAAATTTAGTTCCTTACAGTGCAGCCATTATGATGTTGATACAAAATCAAATGCCAGCAAGATATAGGTGGCTCCGGTCTGTAATCTTACCTATTTAGGAGGCTGAGAATTGGAGGATCTATCTTTAAAACCAGCCTAGGCAGGAAATTGCTTGAGACTCCATCTCAAATTAGCCAACAAGAAGTGTGGCTCAAGTGGTAAAGCACCAGTTGCAAGCAAGCAAGCAGCATGAAGAGGCTCAAATTCAAAACTGGATACAAATATTTTTTTTAATTTAATTTCACCAAACTCTTCAACATTCCCCAATTATTTTCTTACATCATAAAGAATAATGCTTCTTTAGTTTTCAAAACTTTATGAGATAATCCCACTGCCAATTGCCCTTTAGTCCTCTGGTTAATCTTATGTCTGACCTTATGTCTCCCACCTTGCTTCATCTCTCTAGTGAGTTTTCTTGTTCTTGATAAACAAGCTCCATGGGCAGAACATTTGTATAGCTGTCTTATCTCAGGCCTCAGTTGCTCTCCACCTTCCCACTGATATCTCCTTATCAATGAGGACCTACTGGTCTACACCATAAAGGAACAATCTCATTTCCACAATAATTTTACTCTATTTTATTTCCCCCCTGCTATACAACATGCTATATATTTCACGTATTTGTTACTTTGTGCTCCTCCAACTCAGATGTAGAGTCTACTCACATCTGCTCATTATTATTTCCACATCATTTGTATTAATAGCGTCTAATGCATGCCAGTGCTTCACCAGTACTCAAGGGAAGAATAAAATGTATTGTCAACAATGGCACACAAGGAAGTTTCAGTGGGTCACAACAATCCCAATTTGTACTTTGACTTGAGAATACTTTAAAATCTTTTGCTCTTATTAATGCTGTCCTCTGTTGTGTCACCTTGAGGTGATTAATGCTCTATGATAAACCGTTTTTTCTTTCAATCTTACTGCTTTGATAAGCATCTATGGATGATCAAGCAGTCTAGAGGACTAAAGAAAGAGAAATTGGGTACACAAAAGGGGTTAGATGGGTTAGTTAAGTGAAAAGGGGTAAGTAGACAAATGAAGAGGAAAAGAGAGAATGCAGTCAAGAAATCAATCTACTGGAGGAATAGAATTCCATTGTGTATATATGCCTCCATCCAAAAGAATGACATTGCCCCATTTGTTAGGAAATGGAAAGACTTGGAAAAAATTATATGAAGTGAAGTAAGCCAGGCCCAAAGAAACATAGGTTCTGTGGTTTCCCTTATTTGCAATAATTAGTATATGTCTGAGACAAACAAAATGGTCAGATAAGTTGATGTTAGGTGAAATGAACCTAAGATAAGGACTCAAATGGTTTTTCTTTCTTGCTATTGTTTCTAACATATTTATAAGATGATTTCTTTGTTGCTTTGTATGTCCCTCTCCCACAGTATAAACCCTGCTTTCATTGTATTTGATGTTGCTATAATTTGGGGAGGGGAAGGGAAAAAACAAATTGTTTAAATAGGGATACAGGTGGACCCCATTGCAATAATGAGATGTACAAGAGATTATGTCGAAAAACAAACTTTACAACTTTGGCGCAGGTGGTGGGGGGAGATGGGAAGGGATGGGAAGGGGAAACAAAGGAGGAGGCTACAATGCTTGATAAGAAATGTACTCATTATCTTGCCCATGTAATTGTAACCCCTCTGTACTGTATTTTCAAATAAAAAAAAATCAATCTGAGCAGGGCACTGGTGGCTCACACCAATTAGGAGGCTGAGATCTGAGGATTGAAGCTAGCAGGGAAAGGATTGTCTGTGAGACACTTATCTCTAATTAAACACCAGAAAGCTGGAAATGGCAATGTGGCTCAAAGTGGTAGAGCATCAGCCTTGAGCAAAAGAGCTCAGGGACAGCACCCAAGCCCCTGAGTTCAAGTCCCAAGACTGACAAATAAATAAATAAATAAATCACATACATAAAAGAATTCAATTATAAAAATTAAGAAGTGTGAGGGAAGGTATGGATAGGGGAGGGAAGGCTGAAAAAGAAGGCAAAGTTGAGAAAGGAAATACTGATCAAGATTCATTGTATTCACAAACTGTTTTGTTAAATGTTATCTCCTTTGTTCAACTACTTGATAATAACAATGAAAAAAGCTAAGTGGGGGGTGGGGGGGGAAGAAGTGGCGAGTACACCAGATATAAAGAATTTTTTTTCCTTTAGGACTTAAATATTTAATCATGTATGTCTTACAAAGTAAAATTTCTTTAAAAAAGTAAATATGATGTTTCAGGAAACTTATTTTCATCTATTTTACATTATAATCTAAAACCGTTATATAAAAATGTAATATCCTGGGTTAATCATGTATTTTTTTAGCTTTTAAAATTAATTTTAAAATTTTATTTATATTTAATATTTTTATTTTCTTAAAGCTTTTGTACAAAAGAATTGTCATTTTACAGAGAGGTTTATCAATACAGTGCTACATCTGAGGCTGCTGGTTCAAAAAGTTGCTGTTCTGTTTTTTTTTTAATCCCAAGAGAGAAGAGAAAGTACCAATATGAAGGTGGCTCACAAATACATAGTCAAGATTGTTTTAAATACCATAAACATGAAATTCTGTAAATATAAATTTGCATGGAAATACAGAAAGACTTTGTAGCCATCTTAAGAAGAGAACCATGGCTAAGAGAACAGAATGCAAATACAAAGTCCTTTTTATGTAATTACAGCAAGTGGAGCACACATAGATGACATGGGAGATGAATCAAGACTTCGTGAGCTTCACATGTGGGAAGGGGGGCATAAATAAGTTGGTCGGTGATTCTTTGTGATGCTGTAAAAATATTTGAAATTAAAACTTTTTTTTATTGTGAAAATACCATACAGAGGGGTTACAATTACATGGGCAAGGTATGGTATAACCCCTGTTTTCACTGTATATGATGTTGGTGTAATTTGTGGAGGGGAAGGGGAAAAACTAATTTTTTAAATAGGGATACAGGTGGACCCATTGCAACAATGAGATGTATAAGACATTATGTTGAGACTTGTTTTTTTTATAAAGTGAAGTCTATTCCTGGTATTCAGTGATACAACTTCTATGATCTATTCCACTCAGAGGAATGATGTGATTTATTCTCACACAATTATTCAAATGGATACCAATATGAATGCAAACATAAGCAGAATGATAAAGAGATAGAATGATAATATGATAAAATTTTCATTGATATGTCTAGGTGAAGGAGTTATAAATATTTATCAAACAATTATTTCAACTTTTCCCTGTGAAAGTTTTTTATTATTTTTTCAAGATAATGAGTAAATGAAAATGTATATTTAGGGATATATTTTTCTTCTAAGTTAAAAAATGGTGGTTTTGGTCAGATACTGGTGTCTTACACTTGTACTCCTAGCTATCCAGGAGGCTGAGGTCTGAGGATCAGTTTGAAGCCAACATTAAGCAGAAAAGTCTGCAAGACATTTTCAATTAACCACCAAAAGCCTGAAATGAAGCTGTGCCAGAAAAAGTTATATTCATAAATGACATGTTGAATTGAAACCCCTTTGTATTACTACAACTTGTTACATGTAATAATAATAATAATAATAATAATATTTTTAAAGCAGTACTCAGTGCTCAGAGCCTAAACTCAAGCCCCACTACTAACACACACACACACACACACACACACACACACCACATACACACACAGACACGCTTATTTTGCATGAGTTCCATATATGCATTGTCTAAACTCTCTGTAAGAGAGTTTCTTTTTAAGCTCATCTGTAAATAATGAACAATGTCAATATTGAACAAAATTATAAAAATTTGATCAACTCAGAGTTTCACCCTTGAAAATAGATTTATGATAAAGAATAAATGATATAATTTGTTCTAGCAGCATCTTAAAAATAGAAGTGATTGAAACTTAGCATCATTCTTGCATCACACTAGCTCTTTGAGCAGCTACCCTTCACAAAATAACATAGGAGAATTAAATTAAAACGTCTCTCCTTTCAAATTGATCATTCATTCATATAGATAGTGCTTGAACTCAGGAGTTCCCTCTCTTCATTGGCTTTCTTGTTCACATGGTGTCCTACAACTTGAACCATGCCTCCAGCCTGACATTTTGCTGTTTGGAGATGCATTCTTGTAAACTTTTTTTTTTTTAACTTCAGTCTTCCAGATCTCAATCTCCTGAATAGCTAGGATTACATGTCTCTTGGCTATGCTCTTCTTCATTCTTTATTATGTTGTATAACTTGTCCACAATCTAGAATCAATCTTTCCTTCCTCCCTCCCCTCCTCCCCCAGTCCCCAACCAAGGGAACTCTTATAACTCATATAAAGTTGGAGACAAAAAGGAAATTGTGGTTTTTACAGTATGAAATTCATTGGGGTGAGGGACACAAATACAGAAGTTGCTACAGGGTTCTGGCTTACCTTTGTGCACTTCTGTTGGGCTATTCTTCTTGGTGCATTAGCCAAATAAGGAGGCTGCCGGCACCTGCCATGCATGCATCAGTGGACCCACAGAAACTGCAAGGCCTCTTTGCCTGTCCATCTCAGAAGCTGTATGTAAGTCAGGACTATGGTTCTAAATTTCTTTCTAATTTTGTAAGTTAGACATCAGTTAGATATGAATTACAACTTGAAAATACATTTCCTTGGCACTATTGGGTTTAGGTTTGGCTGTGCAAATTAGATTGAATAAAGGTAAATAAGGTGAAAACAGAAGAAAGAGAGAATAGGATTTCACTGACCTTCACTTCCCCATTTAGCCATCAGTTAGAATACATTTAGATAACAGAACAGTAGGAAAAGATTCAGTATCAGGTAACCAACTGCCTTGTGCCACCATTGCCCTGGGCCCACATGGAAGTGACAAAGAGCATCTTAGCATCTTTGGATTGATAACCTCTCAATACATTCACACACTCCCCCCACACTGACACAGACATGCACATGCATGTGTGCGGGCACACATGCACACACACACACACACACACACACACACACACACACACACACACACACACAGATTCCTTGTAAGGTAAGAGGTGAGGGTTTTTGTTCAGTGGAATGACATACCACATTTAAATAACAAAGAGTCTGAGAGGGAAGGTTGTTTCATCATTAGTAATTGCTAGTTACTATGACCATTTAAATTCATTCCTTTTCAACTCATTAATGTCAATATCATTGACTCCTTCACTGTGTCTGTGGGGCTATCGATGAAGGGCTAAAATTACTGATAGTGACTTCATTCTGATTTATATTTGTGGTGGCCTCTGTTTTCTAGTAGGAATGAATGAAGCCTGCTCTGTTTAAATCATAGGTGTGTGCTAGATGAGTGACAATTATAATCCCATTTAATTAAGGTGCTGACTCCCTAGAATGAGCATGCTAGTTCCTTACAGCGGTTTATCACCAATTTGATGAGGATATACATTGGATTAAATATACTAACCACTATGCTCAAGATCAAGTATGTAGTAACAGCTGGAAAGAAAATTCAGTCTGGTCTATTTGTACTTGTAATTATGGCCCTTCTTTCATTTGACTTTTCTTGACATTTCTTAAGAGATAATTAATAATTGTCTCCTTCTAGGTGCTTTATTTCCTCGCTACTCATGTTTCTTAGCTACAAATTCGTATGTGGATCCCCTGCTAGACCATGAGTGCTATCAGACTATCTGTTCAGCACTAAATATGCAACACCTGATGAAATGTCTGAAGCAGAGAACACAGCGAGTAGTAAATCCTTGTGTTCATTTGGAAGCATTACATAGAGGAAATATTGAGTGCCAAAATGCTTAGAGATGACATAAGAGTGATTAATCTTCACTGGCTTTGGGACAGCCAAGGAAAGCCTTTCGAAGCAGGTGGCATTGGAAATGAGCCTTGAAGAATGGATAATGGTACTAACGACCATTTGTTATACTCAGGAAGATGGAAAAAGCCAGGGAAACCAGACAGAGGCATCTTCTGTTTAAAAGGGCATTTCAGCATCCCCATAAACCAATAAACAAGCTAAAATTATTCTCCCAATGCTAAATTTACCGACATAGTTGTCACTTGACTTCAGGGCTTTTGCAAGTTGAGTGTTTTTCAAGTTAAATGCTGGAAATCAGAGAGCTGTCAGGAGTGAGGAAGAGAAACAGTGACATCTCTCCTGACCCAGTCTACAGTACAACACACAGATGGGGAAAAGGACATGCCAATTGCTGGCTGGAGTGGTGCGCAATGAACCAGAGAGGGTGATCCGGTGTGACGGCCTGGAATGTGTCTGAGTGGATTAGGGACAGAGGTCAAAGTTGGCCACCGAGTGACTTACCAGCTGACAGCTTCAGAGTTGAAGTTCAGACTCTCCAGAGAGTCACCAGAGATGCATGGATGGCAGTGGGCTATACAGGCGAGCTTGTAAATGTGGCTGCAGATGGCAAAGTCTCTAAAGATGATGCCTAGCTATGCACACTGTATTTGAGTGAATATGTAAGTTGTGACACCACCTTTTCCCCTCTTCTCCTCTCCTTTCCTCTTCCTCTCCCCCTCCCCTCTCCTTTACTCTCCCCTACCCCTCCCCTTCTGCTTTCTCTACCCCATTCAACTTCCCTCTTCCCCTCCCTTCCCAGTCTTTCCTCCTTCAGCCTCTTTTCCCTTCTCCATTCCTCTCCTCTGCCCTGTCCTCCCCTTTCCGCCCCTTTTTTCTTTCCTAACATTTTTGTCCCCTCCCTTCCATTTTGTATGTCCTTCTTTGTCCAGCTCTTCCTCTTCCTCTTTTGAAAGAAAGGAAGTTAGATTAGCTAAAGTATGACTCTAGATTAGCTAACCCTGTTTATACTTCCTATTATAAAGCAAAAAATGATTACAATAAATTCTGGTTTATCGCTTCACTTTAAAAGTTGTTCATAGTTTCAAATAATCATCATTTTCCCTTCTCAAACCTAAGCTCTTATAAGAAAAAAAAAGGAAGATGAAGGAGATTAAATTTTCCAGCAATTGTTGAGCCAATCAAATGATTGACTATTACACTTGAACGCCATCACTGTGATTTTCCTCCTTGGAGTCTTCTTCAGTGATTCAGTATCATCAAGTTTGTGCTTGTGCCAGAGCAAAACTACTTCCGTCTTTGCCTCCACCTTGCATAGACAGTGGCTTTTTTTGTTTGTTTCTGACTCAAAGGCTACAGTTTGGAGAAATGCATCTTTGCTTCTTTTTGTGTTAATGCCTAGATGGGTCCCCTCTCCTCCACTCCCCACTCTCCCTCTCTCATCCCCCAAGGGATTTCCAGTGGGTGAACATTAGGAGAATAAATTTTATCTTAATACCGAACAACATTGTGGTGCTTTGAGCTCACACTAATTCTAAATTACTGGTACAGGTGGGAGGGCCATTTTTCCTTGTGAACTGAGCACAATTACAGAAGTAGCCATCTCTGAAGATTTTGAGCTTATGATTTGTGTTTTTATGGAAAATCTTTTTTAGTTCATTTGTTTTTTGCTATTTTAATCTGGGTGGAAGAATTTAAAGACTTGGTCTGGCAATTAAAGGCCTGTTGATCTTTAAATGGTGTAGAAATGTCTCTGAATCAGTTTTACTACACTCTTTCTATAACACAGCTGGCTTGGGCAAGAAGCTTCCTGAGCAAGACTGATTATAAAATACAATTTAAGCCACTTTCAAGTGTGTGAAGGGTCTCCGTAAATATGGAAATCATTTCAATTTCTCAGGTACCCCCCACTTTGCAAAGCCTCTCAACGTCAGTTATTTAATTAACTAATTATTTTGCATGAGGTTGAAAACCGAACATAGAAAATTTTCTTTAAGCAATTACTATATCAAATGTCAGATACCTTTATGAACAAATTTGTGGCCTCAAATAAAAGTTTCCAAGTTCTCAAAGCATAAATTTTTTTCAGTTTATTGTTTGGTGCTAATTTATTTAAAATTATCACAACAAGAAATAAGAAAAGGATAAATGGAGCAAAGAGGTAGAGTAGAATTATACGAAGAACTGCATTTAATCAATTTTCTGTGTGCTTTCATAATATAGGGTTTTTCCTACTTTTATAATGTCTTCTTATAATATTGTATTTCATAATAAAATAAAAATAGTAAAACAAAATAAAAATAATAAATATTATTTCTTACATTGAAGGAAATGGAAACTAAAGGAATTAAACAAATACCCCTAAACAGAGTTTGAAGATAACTCGAATTCAAGTCTCTATATAGGTGGTTCCAGAAAATAATCATCATGTGATTATTCACGCTTGCCTTTTTCCTTGTCATTTGAAAAACACTTGAGATAGTATGAGTTTGAGAGCAAGCCCATATTCTCACTCATTTTAATAGTTAGTAGAACTAGAAATGAATTGTGTTAGCAGTATCTGCTTTTACATGACTGTATAATTGGGCCCTAAGAAAACACCATAGAATGTTGGACAACATAGTAAGCATATTGTGGGAAAGGTAGAGGAGTAGAAAAAAATAGATTGGGGAACAAGAACAAAAACAACAAAAAGTATGGAAAGAAGCCATTTCAAAGGATAGAGAATATGGCCTTCTGCTTGGCGGTGGAGTAAATATTTCTATACATTCTCTATAAATACAGTAGAGATAGCTACAAAGCTCTTTTGCTCACTTGGCTTGGCATGTCTTCCTTCCTTAACATAGTAATTAAGTCCACAGAGGCCTTTAGTGTGTTACACAGGTACCTGGTCTTCCAAGAGCAAAAAAAAAAAAAAGGAAGCTGCAAACCAGGGAGGCGGTTTATAAATCAAGGAATCGGGTCTCTGTTGTATTGTCTCACGCTGGGCATAGACAAGAGTCTACATTTCCCTTTACATTTGCTGGTACAACATGAACCCTGGTGTATAATGGATTATGTTACATATATCAAATTATGAAATGCACAATTCTTTTTAAATTTCTCTAAAGGGTGCCCTCTCATCATTTTTTATGCATTCCAGGGCTATATGAGATATAAATTTAACATTTGAAATTCAAATTGTTATAGTTATAAAGCTGCTGACTCGTAAAAACAGGAAATCTAGCATAGATCAGGATCTGAGTGCAATGCCTGATTTGCTGAACTTTTATGATAATTTCAATAAATTATTGAATTAGCTCTGTAGCTTTACAAATATGCTTGGAAAATGTGCAAATGGTTATAGCAATGAATAACATTTTTTTTGGTCTTTTACCCTACTTGGAAAATAAATTTCAGCTGACAAGCAAATCTGAGGCACAGTCACCCATCAAATAATAATAAAATTCAATTATTTAAATTTTTGCAAGGTCCACTAGAAAATTAGCTTGAAATTATTAGAACCAATCTGGCTTTTGCTACTGTTCAATATTAAGATGTCTATTGACCAGCAGTTTTTCCAATAAGATATCTATACGGTTAAATCTAAACTTTATGCAAAGTAGTGCAGACTGATAGAATTTTAAAAGGTTTTATTGTGGTTCAAAATTGGAATTGGAATGAGAGCCAGGATTTTGCAATGAGAATTGAGACAGAAGCTCATGTTAACTGCTATGTAATATTTTGCTGACATCTGTACCACCCATAGATTCTATTTATGTAAATATGGACTAATTGAATCAGCATATAAAATTGAGTTCAATCTCCCTATTCCCTCTCATCCAGATATGAATGCAATTTACTCAGTTTTGCTGTCATTTCTAAAATGTGGATGACTCAGGATCTCCGTGTAACACTTCTCCAACTCATTTATCTTCTCCCTCAGGCTTCTTCCTTCCTTCTTTTCTGTCTTTCAGTCTTCCTGTCTTCCTTCCTTCCTTCCTTCCTTCCTTCCTTCCTTCCTTCCTTCCTTCCTTCCTTCCTTCCTTCTTTTCCTTCCTTCCTTTCCTTCCTTCCTTCCTTTCCTTCCTTCCTTCCTTCCTTCCTTCCTTTCTTTCTTTCTTTCTTTCTTTCTTTCTTTCTTTCTTTCTTTCTTTCTTTCTTTCTTTCTTTCTTTTCTTCTTTCTTTCTTTCTCTGTCTCTGTCTCTCTTTCTTACTTTCTTTGTCTTTCTTTTCTTTTTTCAAACTGAGTTTTGATGTATAACCCAGGCTAGTCTCATGAGTTCTCAGTCCTGCTGCTTCAGCCTCCTGAATGCTGGGATGCATGCCGCCATGCAGCTTACCCAGGGTTTTAAAAAGAATTCAGAATATTAGGGCAGATTCTCACAGTTACTAAAGCACTATTTCCAACTTTGTTTATAAGATTTAAATGTACAAAGAAATGAGTAATGTCTACATTGTTGAACAGAAATCTTTCTCAGTAGTTGCTTTTGTTTTGTGTTTCAAGTTATAATTTTATTTGTTTGTTTAGGACAAGATCTTACTCTGTAGGCCATTCTCGCAGCCAGCCTGCCTCAGACTCTAGGGTGCTGAGATTACAGATATGCGTGATCACCACACATGGTTATTCATTTATTCATTCCTGATATAACCAGAAAAAACACAAAACAAACCCTGTCAAGATACTTCTCATGTGGAAGAATCCACAATTGCATCCTAAATGAACAGAACCTACATCTCTAATGAGTGAGTATATTCTCAATCAAACTTTTGTTTGATTGACCTAATCATAATTGGCAAATAAATCACAAAGAAACAGTTATCTAAATTAAATCAAACTTGGCATTTTCAGTGGAAAGAATGTTATCATTAAGGGCAAGGATTATTTACTGTATCATTTAAAGATATGAGTCTTTAGGTTTATTTAAATAAATTCAGAAGTTGTTGACACAATCCTTGACACAAATGATGCATATGACACAGATTATATATCCATTCTTTTATTTAATTTTCTCAATACTGTCAGGTAGATAAGAAATGGTTATTTACCTACCTTTGGTGTTAAAGATGTAGACTCATAATTTTTTCTAAAATAGAAATGGGATGGACATTTAAGTTTGAATTTAAAATTGGATTATAAGTGAGTTGCACTTGGAATTTATTTCAAACATTATTATACTAAAGCACACTGGTAAAAATACCCATAATAGATTGTGGACTTAAAATTAAATAGAATTCCTTTTTTATTTGGTAACTACATGTGGTTAAGATAGAGTTGTACAGTTCAAAAATGTATGTTTTAAAGTTCATTCCAATAAGCATCATTTTATATGATCACATATATATGGCTATTGAGTCCTTGTGATCCTCTCCTAAGAATATCCTCCTTTGGTATCACTGTGTGAATGTTCAGAGTACTATTTAATTTGTCATGTCCAAGTGTAATTTTTTTTAAATAAGTTTTATTATTGTGAAAATGCCATACAGAGGGGTTACAATCATATGAGCAAGGTAATGAGTATGTTTCTTATCAAGCGTTGTTGCCTCCTCCTTTGTTTTCCCCTTACCATCAACTGCAATTTTTATTTTTTTTTGGGTCTGGTCATGGGGTCTGAACTCTGGGCCTGGGCGCTGTCCCTCAGCTCTTCAGCTCAAGGCTAGCGCTCTACCACTTGAGCCACAGCGCCACTTCTGGCTTTTTCCTTTTTTGCTTATGTGGTGCTGAAGAATCGAACTCAGGGCCTCAGGCATGCAAGGCAAGTGCTCTACCACTAAGCCACCTTCCCAGCCCTCAACTGTAATTTTTTATTTTACTGTTTTTCTTCCCTTTTTCTTTGGTTCATTCCCTTTCATTACTGCTTTTGATTTCTGTACCCTTTGCTTGTATATATTTATCTGATTTGGGGAGGGGAAGGAGAAGCACAGAAACAGTGGGATAAAGGGTGAGCCAATTCAGCAGTGATACTCACTAGACACTATGTTGGAAATTAACTATACAACTTGAGGAAGGGGCTGGGAGGGGAAGAACTGGGAGAAAATGAGGGAGGGGGAGATACTGTTAAGAAGAAATGCACTCCTTACCTGACTTATGTAACTGTAACCCCTCTGTATATCACCTTTATAATAAAATATTTTAAAATGTACCTTTTGATTCAACTCAGGGTAATTTCTACAATGACACATACTTTTAAAGTGGTCACATTGAATCACAGCAACTCCTAGTCACAAACTTTGGGAAAATTGATATCTCTAATTTGTGTAATTAACAAGGTGGGATCTATTGATGTAATCTTCACCCAGAATTACATCTAACAAAGGATTAAAGATAGGGAGGTGACATTCTTTCAAAGTTGTGTGTCTCTCTCAGTTGTGTGTTTTCATGTAATCCCTTCCCTCAACCAACATAATTCATTGAATTAATACAGAATCTAACTGAAATGTATGGAAATCTATGATAATCAATTACATTAAGATGGATTTTTTGCATTGATTCACTTAGAATCATGAACTCATTTTTACTTGATAATAATATAGTTTATTGATATTTCATTGGACCTTAAATTAAATATTATATACTAACTTCCCAAATAAGATGCTTTTCTTGTATAGGTATATTGTATTAATCATAGTCACCATCATGTTTTATTTGGAGAGAAAATGGAGCTTGAAATGCACTTCATAGCATAGGATTTTGATTAGGTAACAAAAGCTTCTCTTTATCTTTAACAGAAGTTCCTCATTTGTGTCATTTGTTTTGATATCAAGATCTACACTATTGTTCCTTAAAAATGTACCTTGATAAGATACATCAATTTGAGACAGAAAGCAGTATTGTTTTGTGATTGAGATTATGGTAGATGAGTCAGACTGCTTGTCAAGCCTGTCTCCTTCTTTAGTTCTTATTGTGTGCCTTTGGCAAGTTATTTAGCTTCTCTGAGCCTTAGATGTTTCATATATAAAATAGACATAAAGACAATTCTTAGCACAGATAGTTCTTAAAATCCTTGTACCAACCCTAAAGCCAAAGTACCTGGTGAATTTTGTGCACTTATGAATGTGATTTCTTCTACCTGTGTTTGATGGACCAACGATTATTCTTTATGTATAAGTCCTTTGTTAAACCCACTTATGAATATTTTTGTATCCTTTCCTTTTATTGCAGTATTTTCACCATGGTTTCAATTTGTGTTTGGCTACAATCTCCAGCTTTACTTTGCCCTTTCTGTTCTTTTAAAAATTATTATTGTGAAAATACTGTACAGAGGGGTTAGAATTACATGAGCAAGGTAATGAGTACATTTCTTATCAAATATTGTTGTCTCCTCCTTTGTTTCCCCTTCCCATCCCTTCCCATCTGCCCCCAATCTCCCACCGGGCGCCAAAGTTGTAAATAAAGTTCGCTTTTTGACATAATGTCTTGTACATCTCAATGTTGCAAAATGGGTCCACCTGTATCCTATTTAAACAATTTGTTTTTTCTCTTCCCCTCCTCAAACTATACCAACATCAAAACAGTGAAAACAGGGGTTATACCATTGCCTTCTGTTGGTTATTAATGTGTTATTAGCTATAGCAAGAGGAATACAATGGAAAGATTGTATGTGTGTCACCAGAGAACATATATATATATTATATATATAATATATATATATATATATATACACATATATTAATCCCAAGTCTAATACTGATTATCTATAGACCTGGGACCTTTTTCTACATTTCTATACTCTTTCTTCTGTATGTGTAATATTTAGGAAAAACTGAGACAAAGTGTCTCCAATACAGATAGGGCTCAATAAATACTAGAGATTATACCACACAAAAAGAAGTGGTATATAATCCCTTTAAAAGGATAACCTTGGGATCACAGCCCTTCCTCTAATTCTTCTTCACTCTCTACTGCAGTCATTCACTTACAAGCATTGTCAAGTAGGCAAACATTTATTAATAATATAAGAGCGACCCTTGCACAAATGCAAGACTTATCTTCTCATTCCGATCCCAGATACTTTCTCAATACATACCTAGCACAATCTGATTAGACTCACTTCCTTCTTGATGTGTACTCAAATGCAAATCAGGGGAAATGGTACATGTTTAGAATGTGTGGGCATCAGATGGTGGTTTCAGTAAGCAAAGGCAAACCACAGAATAGGTGTACAAATGATGCCTAAGGTGTGGCTGTGACATCCATCACTCCTGCAGTGACATTCAGAGAGGAAAATGTTGGTAAAGATCAAAATGCTAACCAGAGCATGCTGGGAGAGCTGGTTGTTCCCAGCTGTAACCAAAGCAGCAGGTTGTTTGAAGCAGCTGCACCATATATTAACATCAACTCTTCACAGGATTGTCTGTTGAAGCCATAAGAAAAATAGCTGGAAATAAAACTCAAGGAAGTAGAAGTTGCAGAAACGTTAAGAATGACCACAATTCATTCTAGAGAGGTCTAAATTGTCAGGCAGTAATTTAGGTGTAAGAATTAGAAAGTAGATATGTTGAGCCGAGTCCAAAATTTAATAATAGTTTTTTCCATTATGAGTCTAAGTAACTTGAGGATCTTTGCCTCTAAGATAAATATACATAATGAAAGCAAAGCGAGTGAATGCATGTACATTAGAGATTTTACTATGGTGAGAAAATTATTTCAATATTAGCAGTTTAAGGCTATGATCACTAATTATCTCCGCATAGTTTGGGGGTCTAGGAGAAAGTTTTGTCCTGGTTGAAGATGAGGGTGAAGTTAGAGTTGAGCTGTTGATAAAGACTGTTGTCATCTACACCTCTAAGCTCAATGCTCTGACTGCCAGCAGAAGACATTTCCTTACTGACAGGAAGATCTTCACGTGGGTCTCTTTGTAGAACTACTTACAACAACTGGACATGGCATTGCTTTTGTGACATTGTATTCACTACAAGTATTTCTAAATCCTTGGCCTTATCAAGGGGGAGAGATGGACTTTCTAGAGAAAATAATTATCCTTCTCAGGGCAATAACCTAAAACTGTATCTGTGCTCAATAAATAGCAGTTGTAATCTAAGGAAGCATCAAGCAAGGTGGTGTTTTACACCTGGAGTCCCAGCTACTTAAAGGCCATGATCCAAGCTGCAAGATGTAAATAGGAGGATTTCAATCTGAGCCCCTCAACAAAATCACAGGACCCTCTCTGAAAGACAAAGCAAAATAGAGCTAGGGTCAATGCATGGCTCAACTAATAGAGCACTTCCCCAGCAACTATAAAGCCCTGAGTTCAAACTCCAATACCACCCAATTGATTAAGTTAATTTGTCTTAATATAGGTTTAGCTGTCTTCATATAGGTATAGCTGTTTGTAGAATTTGTTTTCAAGTTTGCATGTCTTCTATGTGAGGCTGAAGGTAATACTAGATAATTAGTGTGAGTTCTCTCCATCTCCCCTACCTAAAAACCCAATCTCCCGTGATACTGAAATAGTTTCATAACACATTGTTTTGGTCTGTGGCAAGCCATCCAGCAAAGTTACTAACAAAACTACTACCTAACAAAACTACTCTACCTCTGATGTACAGAGGGGTTACACTTACATAAGCAAGGTAACGAGCACATTTTTTGTCAAACTGGTTACCCTCTTTCCTCCTTTTTCTCCTACTTTCCCTCCGCCCACCTCTACCCCCCAAGTTGTACCTAATGAACATGCTTAAGAATTTTTTGTTTTTTTTTTTTTGTCGGTCATGGGGCTTGAACTCTGGGCCTGGGCGCTGTCCCTCAGCTCTTCAGCTCAAGGCAAGCGCTCTACCACTTGAGCTACAGCAACACTTCCGGTTTTCTGGTGGTTAATTGAAGATAGGAGTCTCACGGTCTCTCCTGCCCGGGCTGGCTTTGAACCGCGATCCTCAGATCTCAGCCTCCTGAGTAGCTAGGATTACAGGCGTGAGCCACCAGGGCCCGGCCATGCTTAAGAATTTTAAATTAAGGAATATATTACCTTGAGAATTGCTTTTATAGGTCAATATCCATCTCATTTTACCACTTCCAAGAGTGATGGTTATTAAATACTGCTATATTTAAAGATTCAAACATTGATGGGTGGAGCCCCACAGGTCTACATTTTCCCTTGTGGAAAAGGCATGAGGCTGGAGAAGAACCTTCTCAGACTTTGAAAGCATTGATTTCTTCCCTTTGCAGTGAGCTGGCTTCCTCACACTACACACTATTCATTTCTAAGGAAAAGCAGCACCAGTTTTCTACATCACTCAGCACTGTATATGGAGTCACCTGCATTTCCTTTCTCATTTTTACTCTTGACATCTCATCCATCAGCAAGTTCTGCTGACTTTAATTTCTGTATTTTACTTAAAACTATCAAGTCATGGATGGGAAATTCTCTAATGAGTCCACTTCTTCATCTTTAACTCAGCTACCTAGGGATACTAATGTGATGTCATTCAAAGGTATCAGTTGGATTTAAAAAAAAAGCTCTACCTTAGCAAAACAAACACCAAAAACAAAACCTTTCCAGCTTCCATCAAATTCTGAGCATGACTCGCAGAACAGTATAAACTCTGGTCCTAGACTACCTCTTCAGTTTTATATTCCATTCTTCTAAGTTATTTCACCCTCTTCTGCAACTGAATACACACACACACACACACACACACACACACACACACACACACACACACACACACACACACACCACTGCTTCTTTTGGCTAGAATAGCATTGCTTCCTTGTCTGTTTGGTAAATTCCTGTACCCATATATTGATTCTCCCAACCGTTCTAGGACAGGATCTTCAAGCTGGGAAAAGACAGCAGCTTGTTTTTCACTACTGATTCTATGTCTTGCAAACATTTTGGTATCACTTTTTGTATGTTTGTGTGTGTGTGTGGACTTGACCTGATCGCTGTGTCTTAGCTTTTTTTGCTCAAGGCTGGCATTCTGCCTCTTGAGTGACATCTCTACTTCCTATGATCACTCTTTTAAGTCTATTCCATGATGTATCTGCTTAAGCTGGACTGTACAACGCAGTGAAATGTTTCCTTGGGATGCTCATTTTATGAATGTCCAGTATCAGCATGTCTGCATTGAAAACTCCATAATATCTTGATATATTATAATATATGATGATGCTTGTCTATACAGAACTGTATCAACGTTTTCTATATCCCTATGTCCTCCAAGGATACTCCTAAATAATCAGATTGATAGACAATAGACAGAGAGACAGAAAGACAGCTACATTATAGATAGATGATAGATAGATAGATTTATATATTGAACATATTTTTAAAAGTCTTGGCATTTGTGCCTTTTCCATTCAGGAATCAAGAGGCACATAGCTGGGTAAATCAAGCCCTTGGAAAGGAGCCCAGTTCAGTGCTATGGATGGAAATATTTATTCTGTGGGAATGGTGGCTTTAGAGCGATTCCCTCTTATCTCATCAAGCCATTTGGCTGTTCATCCATCCATAAATTGCCTGGCAAATGCTATCTCCTCCCTCTCTTCCTTCCTGAGGAGGCTGTCATGCTGATCCAAATCTTCCCAAAGACCTCCTCCACTCCGCCTGCCCGTCTCTCCCCCCACCCTCCACACCTCCCCACCTACCCCCCAGGCATGCTTGTATTTGGCCAGGTACTCAAATCAATTTGTCTTTGCTTAAACCTCCAGGGGAGATGTCATACAGTGAGTCACTTTCCTGATGTCTGAAATTTGTCCAAATATGTGACACAGACTCAATATTTCTGAAAATGAGGCATGTGTTTTGGTCATAGTTTGCGATGAATGTGAGCTATTCAATTTTTGTCAAGAAATGCCCTTGGGTTTCTACAGGCTCAAGAATCACTTTGAAGCTGATGGATCATGCCCATGCTTATTCAATAAACATTGAACTTCTAATAGGTGTGTAGAATGGCACTAGAGCCTATGGGCAACAGCAACAACAATGATGACAAAAAACAAAATTGAGTAAGTTGTGTTCCATGACCTTAAGAAGCTCCTAAACTCCTGTGGGCAAATTATTGTCCTGGTGTTGTAAAGCTTAATAGCATATTAACCTAGTAGATGATAGGCATTCAGTAATTGTTGAATAAGTTAATGAAGTGCTAGTATCTGACTGTCATCACACTAGTATGGACAACAAGAGGAAGGCTAACTGATTTAATGGTGTGAACAGAAAATATCCACCCCTGCTTCTGCTTTTGAGAACATTGAAAGCTGCGTACCTTCAAAGCTCACCTTAACCGTATGTGTGAGAATGAAAAGGCTAAATGGAAGGCTTCTATCTAAGCAAACTGAAAGAGGGCGTGATATATTTGGGATGTGATGAACAGATTGTGAGATTATGGGGGGTGCTATCAGGCTGAGTTGGGCCAAAGATAGAATCATGAGATAAAGACAGATTGAGAAGATAGTTTGTGACAACTAGATTAACACAGATTCTATCTAAAAAAAAAAACAAATCCTTGAAAATATCTTATTTTCTTTTGATGATAGTACAACATCAGGCTGAAAGACTTTATAAATGAAGAGATTTGGACAAAGTTCAATTTATTAAGTAAATACAGAATAAACTATATGCCATTTCAAGGAAATATATCACAGTGGTCATTTATTTATGTATTTATTTTGTTGGTCATGGGGCCTGAACTCTGGGCCTGGGCATTTTCCCTCAGTTATTCAGCTCAAGGATAGCACTCTACCACTTGAGCCACAGCACCACTTCCAGCTTTTTCTGCTTCTGTGGTGCTGAGGAATTGAACCCAGGGCCTCATGCATGTGAGGAAAGCACTCTACCACTGAGCTACTTTCCCAGCCCCAACAGTGGTCATTAAAAAAAAAAATTCAGTTGTTGGCTTGTTTCAGTACTTAGATGGATATTTTCTTCTCTTTGCCTAATTAAAACAATGAGATACTTGGCTACTTTTGAAATGTAGCTCATGTAATTTTAAAAAAATTTTTGCACGTATGGTACTTAATAAGAACTATTAAAGCTTAAGATCTACCATCTATTATTTTTATGACTTTGAGCAGGTCACTTTTGATATCTGACATTTAATTCTAAATGGAAATTTGTTAACTGAAACCCAAAATCATTTCTGGATACAATCTCCCATAGATCTGTAATCTTGTGATTATAGTTAGCAATTTCCTACAAATGGCACTCAACCATCAGTCTCTTATTTTCCTATTAGTATGTGTCTGTCCATCACTGTTGTCTGCTTTTCTCTGGTCCTTAAATATACCAGCAATACCACATCACCATTAACTTGCCAAATATATGATCAGCTCAATCTCTTTCTTGCTAAGGTAGTTAGACCAATAGATTTTTGCTTCCCTGTTAGGATCTCAAGAAAGAATGAATTGCTTAGTAAAACTAAGTAAAAGGGTATGGAATTCCACTTCCTCATGCACAAAATCTATACAGAGGAAAAAAAAACAGCATTTGACAATTGGATAAATTAATCTTTGTATTAGAGACAATTCTCTATATTTTTATGTTTCATCCTTAGAAAACCTCTCTGGATTCTCCTTTTTGTTTCATCCATGTAAATAATTAAACATGATTTTTTTTCTGCATTGAAAATATTCACTTGTGACTCACAGTGAAGATAATGGTCATAGTTACCTTACACTTATGAGGATCAGATGATGCGCATTACGTTTCTGACAACTGCGAGAATTGATGTAACTTAACTAGCTCTAATCTATGACCCAGTAATGAGAATATTTATGCATTCTTACATGCTAAAAGAGATATATAAGGAATGAGTTATTTGTAGAACTTAATCCAGTTTCTGTTTTTATAGAATTGTGCTTAATAGCACTCATTTGGACCTCAAAAGTCTACTTTCTTTTCCGAATAGCCCCCAACATCCAATTAGTGAATCCTAGACTTTTGCACTTTGGTTCCATCTGGTGTGGCCATGTGACAGCAGGAGCCAGGTACATATTATGTGGGCAGAGCACAGATTTTCAGAAGTCATGCATAAATAATTTATGGTAATGAGATGTGAATCAAGCCTAATATTCATTCCATTCCTTGTTCTTTACCAGTTTTCAGATTTCCTTTCAGATAACAACAAAATTATGTTATTAACATTTTGAGAAGTACAGAGAAATAGTTATGCAGTCACTTAGTAAAATTATAAATATCTGGTAGGGGGCATTGCTCTGTCATTTTAAATTGTGAAGTATTGTTCTAAAGAATCCCCATGCTCTTTTCTTTTAATAATTACCAGTGTTACCAGCATTATAACAATAGTGTATATCAGTTCCTTTTGATTTGTACCTTCATCAAATTTGAACGTTATATAATGTGCACAAGCATTGAATGTCACTCACTTAATGCATTATAAATCCACAAATTATTACACCGTTAAACACTAATAATTCAAAAATGGTTGCAAAAGGTGACAAATATTGTCTCAGCACTTTTCCTTTATGGAAAATAAAAGCATTGTTAGCAGCTTTTTTACAGAGAAGTTGTGACATTAAATAAACTAATGCATGTAAATTTTCCCCTGGCTCTGGGAGTCAAAACAATGTGGTTAATTTTGCCTGTCATATTCGGTCATTTAAGATTATTTATTGATCAAGGCACCTATAATCTGAAATACTAAGGATCCTTGTTCTATACTAAGGAAAGTAGACAAATCTGCAAGACTCTTATTTTTAATAATTTAATGCAGGAAATGGAGGTGGAACTCAAGCAGTAGAGTTCCATGCATGAGTCCAAAAGCCAAGCAAAGACCTGAGTTCAAGCCCAAGTATAGGCACATACCCCCAAATTGTTGAGAATTGGTTTTTAGGAGACAATTTGCTAGACAATCAAACTTCTGATTAGAACAAAAGATGCAGGGATCTCATGATATAGTGTTTAAAGACTAATCAGAAAAAACACGATCAACCAAAATGAACAACGAATGGGGATGAGTATATTTTGGAAATGGCTATGATAGATTATAAGCAAGTTGTCACCCAAAGTATTCCAAAAGTTCAAATTGATTTGAGATTTGATTGAGCTGATGAGGTAATTTATATGATAATAAAGGACAAATGGGGGGTATATCGAGGGAAAATTCATAAGGAACACAAAAACAAGCAAACAAAAACAAGCTTAGAGCATTTAAAGACCAGAAAGGAGGCATTGTGACTTGAAAGTGGTGAGGGGCAGAAGGAATGGGATAACCTGAAGCAGGGTAAGAAATATGGTAAAATATATATGAGCCAAGTTATGAAGAGTCATGAGTAAAATACCAGTTACATTACTATCATATTATTCATATATATACATATATATGTATATATATATATACATATATATATATATATATATATATATATATATATATACATATGCTATGAAAGAAGATAGCAAACTCTAAGGCTCACAGTGCTGCCAGTGTTTACCATGTAAAGAAGACATTTTAGAGAGAGAAAAAGACCCCTTGCCTAGCCCACGTGGGTGACAGAGATGAATCGATCCAGAATGTGACCATGAACGTAAACACCACTGCTTTAGAAAAGCTCTTTTTCAGTGTCATTTTTGGTAGGGATGGAAGCTTTCTATATCTGAATGCTTGAAATATGCTCAGCATGACTGTGAAACTCACTTTTTTTAAAAAAAAATTATTTGATCTTAATTAATCTAAATTTAAGTAACCACACATGGCTTATGATTTCCCCCCTTGAGCCTTAACATTCTAGAAAGTGGCAGATTGGCATCAGATTGATGCCCCTTCAATAGTCCACGTGTGTTGCCACAGCTCTGTAGCGCATGGCTTTAAAGATGCAAAACAATGGCCTTTCTGAAGCTCCGTTTATGACTCTTCCTGTTCTACTTCAGGCACAGAGGAGTATAGCAGCAGTGCCAAGAGTATAAATAACGTGCCACCAGCACTTCCCCAGTGCTGGGGGTTCCTCAAGTTTCCAGGGTATCTTGATCACAACATGCGGCATAAAACAAGTAGGAGAAACACAATTTGCTTTCTAAGAACACTTCGCTGTCCTGGTAACGAATTGAGTGCCAAAGACCCGCTTTAAATGGTGGAGAGGTTGCCTTTCAAACTGTCTCTCTCCAGTAGATTGTTAATTGATGGCATCATTATAAGTGACAAAAAAATGCTCCGGGATGGCAGACACACAATTAGATTGTCACCGTCTGTCAGCTGTTTTACTGGCACTTGACCTTTTATGTACTCTTTTCGTAGGCCTCTACTGCTAATAATAATAATAATAATAATAGGAACGGAACTTGCACTTTTCTTTAAAGAAGGAGGCATAATTCTGAGTGCATCTCTTTTATTCCCAGGGTGACGTTCAGCATGGAGTGCTGAGTCTGTATTTATTCCTCAAGATTCTGCTTTCTCACTTGCCTGCATCTTATATTCACTATAAGTTTTATTTTTTAGCAAATAAATAAGTAAATACACAACAATAACAAAATATCCTTAAATGAAAGACTTGCTGATGAATGTATTCAGTCTGTCTCCTTTTTCTCATGTGATCTCATTAGTTAATGCATGCTTATTTCAAAATTTGTCTCAAAGCATGTTTGAAACTCTGTGCAAAGAAAATGCCTAGAGTCTTCCAGATGACTTGTGGAAGGAAGATATACTTGGTAGCTTAGGGTTAATTTTCAGAAACTCTGGAAACTTAGATCATTAGGGATGAAGCAAGCACTAGTTATACATATGGTACACACTTAGAGGCATGCGTGCACCAGTAGCCTTTGAATATTCCAATACTCTACTATGGTCTATAGTTACCATCATAACTTTTGAGAAAAAAAAACCAAAACAACAACAACAACAAAAACATACCCCACAATTGCAGGTGTAGGTTGATAGCATGGTGTTGATGACTTTAGGAGATGCTTTTGATTGCTAAAAAATTCAGTATGACTTTCAAATACCATTAGGATGTATAATCTATAATAAGAACATGGTCTTCAAACTTCTCTGATCCTAAGCAGAGCCATGTGACTGTCATTATCATTGGAGTAAGAAAACCATTTTAAGGGATGTATGGTGAAAACAGGTCTTTAACTTTGGTTTCTCAAGATAAATCATGAGGAGGCATTGTAAACATCCCAAGGGCTCCTAGGGGCAACTATGGATGTCTTAGAGTTGTTCTAAGAAGATCCTAGACTGACGGAACCCTACACCCTTTCAGCTGTTTTCTCTGTAGAGCTGCTAAGAAAACCTCTAGCTGATTACACCAGAATAGCTTCTGTGGATATTAAGTCGGCAGTCTAGGGCATTCATTTTAGGGATTTGTCTTAGAGATTCCTAGATATTCCTTCAAATGATCATTAGTAGTGAAGAAAAAGGAACATGATAATTTTTTTTTCTTTAGAAAGAAAGAGAATATAATAATGCAACCATCATTATCTGGGTTATTTGTGGGCAAACCATCAGAACCGAAGCCAGAGCATATCATGGCGTGGTCACTGCCTACATGCAGAATTTATAGATACCCTGACTGTCAGTGGAGATCCCACCCATTTCAAGTATGGTTCCCATTAAAGTGCTGGGCTCACACTGCACTAACAACTTCTGTTGCTCATAAAGAATTCACAGTATATGTTCTGACTTTTCCTTACACAGTTGGTTGTAGTCAAGTGTCACTGATTACCAAGAAACCTCATCTTCTCTAAAGCACATGACTAAAGTTATTGTCCACTATCGCTGATGATTACCTTCGATGAACTTGAAGGGTAGTTATCCAGGAGGAAGTAGAACATAAAATAGTTATTACAAAATCAATGTCTAAGAAATTATCTGATTTCGATTCTCAAAACATCCCTTTCCACCAGTCTACTCAATAAATATATCAACATATACTTAATTGCTCAGCTCATAATACCTGAGAGTTGCTTGTTTTGCTTCCTTCCTCCCTCCCTTCCCGCCCTCCCTCCCTCCTTCCCTCTTTCCCTCCTTCCCTTCCTCCCTCCCTCCCTCCTTCCTTCCTTCCTTCTTTCCTTCCTTCCTTCCTTCCCTGCCTTCTTCTTTCCTCCCTCCCACTATCCCTTTTTATTTCTGTCTCCCTCTTTTCCTTTCTTCTTTCTTTAGTTTCTTCATCCCCATGACTAATTCTTCATGTTGGTTCCATTTAACCACTTTTTGCAACCTACTCTATACTACTTCCATTGTTCCCAGACTATTCCAAGCCACCATAGTTACAAATCTTAGCCATTTTAATGGTTATTTTAATGTGTTTTCTCTCCCACTTGTGCCTGACTATAAACAGTTTAATATATAGTAAATAGAATGCTATTAAACTAAGTAATTATTTCTGAAAAAGTAAACTAATCATTAGACATTTATTTAAAGTTCAAACCATGGCCAAAGTAATTGTATCTCATCTGCTCATCAAATACACAGCTCTTTCTCACCTCAGTTAATTTATGAGTGTCCTGATGCTAACATTCTTTCCAAGCCTTCTCATTTGGTTGTCTGCCTTCATAACAACATTAAGATATTTGCCAGTAAGCTTACATTGGCAAAACCACTCAAAATTACAAAGTCTCCCTTGTCCTTGTTTCCCCTGATCCCTTTTGTGAAATTCTCCTTCTAGACAATGACTTTGTTCAGCTGAATACCTTTTATAATGTTAATGTGCCTTCTATGGGTACAAGAACATACTATGGTATTTTTTTATAGTCAATGAAACATAAGTGCATATGTACACATTAAATGTTTACTGAAAGAATGTATGAAGAGATTTTGATCATGAAGACCTTGTTAGGACTGCTCTTTGATCTTCCCTAAAGATATGTCATTGTGTCTTAGGGACCTTGTCATTTCTCCTCTTCCCCATGGTATTCCTCCAGGAGACAGTCTCTTCATTATAAACAGGCCTAGAACTACTGCTGACTGTCTGGGAACGATAGATGCTCTAAATATAGTACCTCATGTTCAGTGATTTCACAATCGCTCTCCAGAGAATGTTTAAAGACTTCCATTCAAACAAGTCACCTCACAAATTAATTTGCTCATTTAAAATCTTTATTAATGCAAATTGATTGGATACTGTAAACATATACAGATGACTGCTCATGTTTCTCTGGTTCACTGGCGTACTACACGGAAGCAGTGTTCCATTACAAGCCTCACAAATGGTCACAACTTTAATAGAGAAAATACTTGAAGAGGAGTCCTTTCTAAGTGCTCTATCGTGATTTTGGCAGAACTTTTTTTTTTAAAAAAAAAAAAAAGAAGGAAAGAACATCCTCACCTTTGCTTAAGAAGGAGATGAGGAAATGCTCAAATGCCATGTTTTCCCACAAGGAGCATCAGCGGAATAGAAACTGGAAATATCTTGAAACTGGAAATTGGAAATATTGGGAATATTTTGGAAATAATTGGCAATTGGAAATACTTTGGAAACATCAACTTTTGAATGATAGGACTTCAAAACTGGTAAGTTTGAGCAAAATATGTGAAAATGTTAAGTTCAGTGGTAGCTACAGCAAAATAGAAAACGTATTCATGGAAAATGGAATCATTCCTTCAGCTGTTTTCTTTGGGCGAAATTGCAGCCTATTTCCTAGTTTGAAGGAATGTTAAGAGTAAAGGCAGAAGATAAATATACTTTTGATTCATCTCTGAAGAGAAGAGCACATTTTTTTCCATAAGATAATCCTCCTTTTTAAACTTCATTTTAATATATGTATATATATATGATTCTGTTTTGAAATTCTCATAACAAAGACCATCTATCACTTTAAAAGGAGGCATTATTTTTCTTATAAGTGAACTCAAGTGAAGATAAGGAAAACAAGGATGATTCTCGAATTTTAGAAAAAATAAGTTTTGTATTCATTGATGGACAGTCATATCTTGGCTGCTGTAAACACTGTGGCAATGAACAGGACAGTGCAGACATTTCTTTGACATAGTGATTTTCATTTCTTTTGAATATGTTCCCAGACATGAGATTGCTGGAAAAAAGAAAATATTATATATTATGTTATATATAATATAATAAATATGAAATTATATATTATATAATATAATGATAATATAATAACTATATTGTATATAATAAATATGCATTATATTGTACATAATATATAGTGCTACTCAGCTCTTCCACTGTGGACATAAAAAATTAAGCTGTACAATAAAGATAAAAAGAAAACTCAAGCCAGGTGCTGGTAGATCACACCTGTAATCTTAGATACTCAGGAGGCTGAGATCTGAGGATCAGAGTTCAAACCCAGTCCAGGCAAGAAAGTCCGTGATACTCTTACCTCCAATAAACCACTAGAAAACTGGAAGTGGTGCTGTGGCTCATGTGGTAGAGCTAGTGCTGAAGAGCTGAGGGACAGCGCCCGGGCCCAGAGTTCAAGCCCCATGACTGACAAAAAGGAATAAGAAAAAAGCAACACATTGTTTTTCATAAACAGTAAAAAATTATCTTGTAGATAACTTTTTATATTGATTATTTACTAAAATGTTAGCATATTAATATACTGGGGTAACTATTCTTAAAATTAAATTAATTCATTAAATTATAATACTTAAAAATAATTTTAGAACTTCATGTGTGTTGCTTGTACTAAATATACATGTATATACATATTTATATACATGTACAAATATAATATATACACACTTGCATGTATACATACATATATCATATACATATATGCACATGCTTGTACACATGTGTATGTATGCAGATATATGTATGTTTTTCTCAACAACACCCATACTTTCTAAATAAGCAAAATTTTAATAAATATGTAATATAATTTATGTTGTGTTTGAACTTCATACACATATAATAAATAATAGTCCCTATATTCCATATTGTCCTAATTGTTTGACGATTATTTTTCCTTCTTAATAAAATAAAAATACAACCTTATCCTGTCACATTTTCAATCCTTAATTTTGTAATTTTTTTACTTATATATACATTTTAACCTTGTAAAATAATCATAGATCACTAGACATATTTAGGGTTGTTTGTTTGTTCATATTTGACAAGTTGGTTTTGTTAAAGATCTAAACATATCTTTATTAATTCTATGGTGGCTCTAAATTGTCTCTGAAACTAATATTTTGGCATTTAACTTCACAGAGTTGTCTGGTTTAGTAACACAAAATGCTCACTTGCTGAATAAGACCGTAATTTTAAAAAATTATTTTGAAATATTTTAAATATCTGAAAGTTATATATAAGCAACAAACCACATTACATATATATATATATATATATATATATATATTAGAGATGAAATGCTTTTGTCAAATGAGACTGAATTGAAGCATCTCTGTCTTAGAGCATAATCCATAAGATTAGATAGTGAAAAAATACATATTCTTAAGAAGAAACAAGGCCACACTAAAGCTACCAGCACAATTATGTTTATTGCAGCATTATTTACCATAGCTAAGATGTGGTACCAACCCAGATGCCCCTCAGTAGATGAGTGGATCAATGAGATGTGATATATATATATATAATATCTTATAATCATATATATATTATATACATATATATTGTAATTTTATGCCTCCATCAGAAAGAATGACACTTCCCCATTTGTAAGGAAATTGAAGGACTTGGAAAAAAATTGTATTAAGTGAAGTAAGCCAGACCTAAAGAAACATAAGTCCTATTGTTTCCCTCATCTGCAATAATTAGTATACATCTAGGAAAATCTTAGCAGATGATCAGAATAGCTCAATAGCTATGTACATATGACCATATAAGATGATAATGAGCTGGGCGTCGGTGGCTCAAGCCTGTAATCCTAACTACTCAGGAGGCTGTGGTCTGAGGATCACCTTTCAAAGCCAGCATGGGCAGGAAAGTCGGTGAGACTCTTATCTCAGATAAACCACTAGAAAACCAGAAGTGGTGCTGTGGCTCAAGCAGTAGAGCGCTCACCTTGATCTGAAGAGCTGAGGGACAGCGCTCAGACCCAGAGTTCAAGCCCCATGACCAAGAAAGAAGAAGAAGAAAAAGATAATAGTAAGTGAAGACATGGACAGGAGAAGTTTTTCTTTGTTGTTGTTCTCAATGTACTACATGATTTTGTTTTCTTTTGTGTTTTTCCCCCTATGGTTGATTCCCTGTTGTGACTGTATTTGATTTTGGTACCCTGGGTATTATAAAGTTTATCTGAACTAAGGAAGGGAACAACAAAATGGTGAGACAAAGGACAAAGGGGGACCTATGCAACAGCAATACTCACAAGACAGTATGTTTGAAATGATCTGTACAACTTGGAGGTGGGGGAGAAAAATGAGGGAAGGGGTAACACGTTAGACAAGAAATGTACTCACTACCTTACTTATGTAACTGTAACCCCTTTGTACATCACCTTGACAATAAAATTAAAATTTAAAAAAATTTTAAAAAGACATTTGTATTTACAAAAAGAAGAAATGCTAAGACATCAAAAATGCTTTATTTCTTAAGTTTCAAATTTTGTTTCTGAGATAGGTGATTTTCCCCCCATTGAGTTGTTTCTTCTTTTCTTAAAGATGTTTGTATGTACATCAATGCATTTGGATAAAAGCACTATTCGGGCTACTCAGCACTTTTACTGCGAGCACAAGAAATTAAAGTGTGCTACAAAGGTGGAAAACATATTGATTTTTTTAAACATATGTAGTACATAATTATCTCACTGATAATTTTATGCTGATACTATATTGAAATTACAGTATATTAATACATTGGGTTAAATTTCCTTAAAATTAATTTTGCCTGTTTATTAATACTCTGTGTGTGTGTGTGTGTGTGTGTGTGTGTGTGTGTTGTATGTGTTGTCTGTACTAGCACTTGAACTTAGGGTTTGAGTGCTGTCCCTTAGATTTTATGCTCAAGCCTGGTGCTCCACTACTTTAGCCAAAGCTTTACTTTCAGCTTTTGGCTAATTAATTGGAGATAATTACCTGAGTTGGCTTTGAGTCTCAGAGTCTTGAGTAGGTAGAACTACTGGTGTGAGACACCAATGCCTAGTTTCAATTTTACTTTTTATATATGGCCACCAAGAAATTTAGAAATTTGGAATCTTTTTACTTCCATCCCCTTCACAGGAAAGAACAAATGTTTCTCTTCTTTTTTCTTCCCAATTTCCCCTATTTCATCCTGTTAGTATAAATACATTTTTGCAAAACAGAGAAAAAGAAATGAAAGACATTCTTGCCAGGTGCATATAGAAGGTGTTCACTCAAATATTTAGATATGTGTTTGGAAGCTATAAAGGTGCAATAATTGGTATTTACCATAAACAAAACCTTCCTCATCTATCAAAATTCGAATGTTAAAAAGATTTTTACACTTTAAAAATATATTTAAAAGATACTAGTGACTCATTTCTATAATTCTGATTAGAATTCATGTAACAGAAACATATTTTTAATTTTTCATAAAATTCTAGCACATATAGATAAAATGGGCAAAATCTATTAAGTAATTAGGGCAAAAACATAGGTAGAAGGGAGATAAGGACATTGTACATTTGTGTAATTTAGGATACTGACAGTTTTTTCTTTCATAATTCATTGAGATAATTTTTATTAGGAAACACTTTAAAATTGAGAAAAAAATCTCAAAAGACACACAGAGTAGTTTGAGGGAAGGTACACACTGATTTGTTTTAGAACTGTTTTAAAGTATCCACATGCAAATGGTAGATTAAGATGATAGCTTTGTTTTTCTCTAATGATTTGTATTTATAAATAAATTGACATTTGCTTTTGTTTCACCTTAGGGACAGTGAAAGTGCATTAACCTTATTCTCAAATGGATTCTTTAAGAGTTACCCACAAAACTTTGAATATTAGTGGGCACCCAGTGGTGAAACTTGTGAGGAATTCACTGTAAACATTGATATGCATGAAGAGAATGTTTCCTGTAAACAGGGCCAACCTAAAAACCCTGCTACTAAAATTTTCTCTTTAATTAGATGCATAATCTAATCTACACAGCAGAGACACAGTGTAGCAATGAGCCTGAGGCCATATGCATGCAATCTACCTCCCAGGTAATTTGTCATCTGATTGCTGTTTTCACATATGTAAATGGCACATGTAACTCCTTGCTGTCTTGCCTAGGAGACAGAATCTGAGTCTTTGTGTTTGGGTTGTGATGAATGAAGCTCTTCTGTTAAATTTCAGCAAAATCTGAACTAGGAAGGGTTAACGATATCTTTGCCATTCCTAAATCAAGATAAAATGAAACTCTGTTGTGCTTTTGGCAAAAGCATTTGAGGTCAAAAGAAAATTTCAAAAGCAGAATAAAAATCAAAATGTGATGCTTTCTTTGGGAAATATAGAAAAAATATTTTTTTTATCTAAATGGATAAAATATATAGATTTCCCTGAGCATTTGTGTAAGAAAATTGAAGAAGTAAATGAGGAGTCAAAGTCACCACAAATAAGGAGACATTTCACTTGGAAAATGTTAATAGAAGTAAAATGCATGGAAAATAACAGAAATTGGTCTGCACAAATAAGCACAGGTGGAAAAAATATGTATATAATCATGTGCCCACTTAGGTGCCAAACATTGAAAGTGCTGGGAGAAAGACAAAAACAAACTAATAAACAAAACCACCTATCAGGGAATCAAGATGATTTTCATTCAAGTTAAAAATGAAAGCTTATGGCATGGCATTTACAATGCAAAATAAAATATCAAATATTGTCATAGGGAAATTTTTTTTTCACCAGTATAGAACATGTTTGCAATACTAGCTTTACAGTTCTCCAGTAGCCTGGAGAATGTAGGAGTTACACTGGTGCTAATTAGGGGTTGCAATTATTGTAGAACATCCCTCCTAAATAATTAACTTACCTCTATTTTCTTGCATTCATTAATAGAACAAATACTCATAAGGTAGCCACTATGTGCCAGCTAATACTAAAAATAAAAGGATAAAAATGTAAATTGTCTCCCCTTTTAGAGATTTTAAGGAACGACACATATGAATATTCAAATTATGTATTTTTTAAAATCAAAACTGGCATGCTTATAAAAAGAAGGGCATGATAATAAAAAGAAGTGCATAATGCTTGTATTAAAGCCTTGGAGCCAGGAAGACTTCCCTAAGGAGATTGCAAGTTCCGACTGACAGATAAATGGAGATTAACCAAGGAAAGAGAAGTGATGGATGACGAGGCTTTTCTAGCCCAAGAACAGAGTCCTTCCTAGCTCAGGAAAGAGTGAAGGTATTCCAGGCAGAGAGAAAGGACAATTTGAGTAGAGTGAAAGTTACAAAGAGAAGGGTGGTGTCTAGAAGTGGAGGAGGGGAAGCCAAAACACAAATAAGGGTTGTGTATTTGGTGCCATGAACAACAAAATCTGAGAGTTTAAATATGTTTTTGAAAGAATATGAGAGGTTCCATAAAATAACTAATAGCGATTGAGCACTAAGCGATTTCAGTACAGCTTATCTGAGCTCAATGATTTGCTGGCTCATTTAGCTGGAGAGAAGACATCTTGGCTTGGACAATAAAACAAGAATACTTAGTCC
The DNA here is from genome assembly GCF_000151885.1 of Dipodomys ordii. Lineage (NCBI taxonomy): Eukaryota > Metazoa > Chordata > Mammalia > Rodentia > Heteromyidae > Dipodomys > Dipodomys ordii. The sequence goes on from NW_012267234.1 coordinate 2,788,901, forward strand.
AAGAAAGCTCAACACAATGTGTTACATTTTCTAACATGACCATCCATTTCTTCTTGAACGTTCACAAGGTGCATTACCATATACAAAGTTTCACAAGCATATCCACAGAAATACCCATGTCTTTCATGTGTTTTAAATCTGTGTAACATTTTGTTTCTTACATGATGAATTAGGAAGTTTGTAAGAATTCCTTCACAGATAATGGAACAAAAAAAAAGTTTAGGTAGAATATTATTGGATATTTGACACCATTGAGATGATAGATTTTTTTATGGAAATATTGGGGACAAAGAAAAAAATGTAGTATGGGAAGACCCATGAATTCTTTCTTTGAAAATATACCTAAAATATGATACTCTATCATCTGAGGGCTGAAAAGTACTCTCATTCTCCAGCCGTAAATACTGGAATAGGAAGACTTACACACTGTTTTCTGAATGATATATTTTGATGATAACTGGCTTATCTTATTTAAACTCACAGATATTTGGAACTCATCTTTGAAAGCGAGGATAAGTTTGAAATTTTCTTTGAAACACAGTAGGCTGCAGGGTGGATGTAATGTCTGAAACCACTTGAGAGGGGTAGATGGATAGACACTGCTAATGTTCTGGCCATAGACTTGCAGCTCCCTCTCTGTGGCTGCAGTCTCAGGACTTGCTGACTCTAGTTCCCAGAGTCATGTGAGAAGAAACTCTACGCATTCTGCTCCAATGTATCTCAGTGATTTGAAAATCTGTAAGTGAACATACCCCTCAGACTTCTTTTCACATTGGACCCATTTGCGGAGTGGAATTCATGACTCCTCAAGGAGTTCACAAGAGCCTTAACTCACCCTGGTTCTTTGGGTTCCTGGCACAACCCAGATTCTCATGACTGATCACCTTAAATTATGTTGTGAAGGGACTTGTGATTAAATGAATGAGCACCGGAGTTTGACAACAGTAAATCAGCAAATAATCACAGGCCTGGTAAAATATATGAGTGCAATTTCACAATGCCTCATATATCTGCATTCGCCTTGACAGGCTTGGATACTCCCTGCCTCAAACTCGAAGTCATGTTTTATACCTAAATCATGGGGACAAGAATATTCAACTTTGTTTATTCTTGTACACAACCACTTATGTCAAAGTACCCACAACTTCCCACTTCAGATAGTTACAATGTGCTTTTATAGCTCTCCATATGTAATTTGTAGAAGACTGGTTTTTTTTTTTTGAAATGTAGCTTGAATTTTTAATGTTTAAGATTATATGTTGCAGGTGCTATTAAAAATCACATAATTTTGATATCCATGTACTTATTTTAGACGTATTTATTCATTGGACAGGCTAATTACTTTCTATATAATTTTAGGGCTAAATTATATGTGTGGGATACCTTTGCTATGGGAATGGATTCCACAGACAGCACCATTTCAGTTAATTTAGATTTGATCATTCCAATTTATGCTAAATTATTTTACCACCACAGAAAGTTTTAAGGCCTGTACTAACATCCAAACTCTGGACAAGTTCACGGATAATAACCAGTTGCATTATCTTTGGTGGTGCATTTCATAGACTCATGGTGCTCTTCATGTTTCTTTAGCCCCTCATGAATAAATAGAATGCAGAATTCAGGTTGGAATTCTTCTTGGAAGGGGAAAAACAAAACGCTGAAACAAGGACCCACCCCCATCTCAACAATGATATCCACATGACAATATCAGAAATGAACTTTACAACTTGGGGGGGAGAGTGAGGGAGATGGAGGAGGGAAGGGATAGTAGGAAAACAACAAGGGAGGGGTAACAATACTTGATATGAAATGTACTCGTTGCCTTACTCATGTAACTGTAACCCCTCTATACAGCATCTTCACAATAAAATTTTTTAAGAAGTTATATAAGAACATCACCAAGGAGTTTTGCTTTTCCTTTCCATTGGTAGGAAGAAAAAAAAATCACAGATCATTATTTTAGTGATCAGAGGATTTTTTTTTCCGATTGTGGGGCTTGAACTCTGGGCCTGGGCGCTGTCTCTGTGCTCTTAAATCTCAAGGCAAGTGCTCTACTACTAGAGCCACAGAGCCACTTCTTGATAAAAGGATTCTTATATGCTTACTTTTGTTAGGATTTGCAATTAAAATGTCCTCCAAAGAAGGCTTAATTGTTTAAGGTTTGTTCCTCATGTGGTGAAGTTGAGAAATGATTGGTTGATGAGGGTACTTTACTCACTAGTGAATTAATCCATTGAGTTCAGAATTCAATGAGCTTTTAGGAAGTGGAGCCTAATCGGAAGAAGTAAGTCCCTGGAGCCGGTCCTTGCGAGGTATCTTGTGCTGAGACCATTCCTTCCTCTCCCTTCTCGTTCTCTCTGTGTCTCTGTCTCTGTCTCTGTCTCTGATTCTCTCTCTCTCTCTCTCTCTCTCTCTCTCTTTCTCTTTCTCTTGTTTGCTGTAGGGTAAATAGCATTTTTTCATAATAACCTGTCTTAATGTAAGCTCAACACAAGGGAGCCAGCCAACCCTAATCAGAAAGCTTTAAACATAAGAACCAAAACAAATCTTTTTCTCTTTAAGTTGACTTTGTCTCTTTAAGTATTCTGTCACAATGATGAAAACCTAACATACTTCTGTAGTCCAAGGAGTCCTCAGAATCACATTTTTTCCTTAGAGAGAGATACTTCTTTTGCAGATTTTTAAACACATCCTTGTGATTTATGCATATAGCATTTTTTCATTTCTAACACACTAACAAATATAAATTTAATTATACCGTTCCCCAAATACTTGATTCTATTTCAAGACGAGTGGATATCACGAACATTTTCAGAAAGTTAACATTATATATTGCTAAAAATATCAAAGGGTTACTTTTTTGTATTATTTTTATTGTAAAAATGCTGTACAGAGGGGTTACAATTACATGAGCAAGGTAGTGAGTACATTTCTTATTGAGCATTGTTGCCTCCTCCTTTGTTTTCCCCCTACCATCCCTTCCCTCCCAACTCCATAACTACCCCCCCTGGCCCCAAAGTTGTAAAGTTCATTTTCAACATAGTGTTTTGTACATCTCATTGTTACAAAGGGTTATTTTTTTTAAGTCTAGGTGTTTTAAAAAACATAGGACAAGTGTAATGTGAATCTGGTCAACTGAAATGAATTCACAGTGGGTTTGGTTCATTTTTAGTCTTGGTCTTATTGCTGTTTCCATATTCCAAATGCATTTGAATTGTTTTGTGGATATGCAATGTGCAAAATATGAGTGATGCTGAAGATGTTCCAGAGTACGAAACCTCTATGTACATTAAACAGATAGATAGCAATGGTCATATAAATAAGGACACATTTATTACATACTATGTGTAATACATATTCTACTTAATATGAAAATAATGTGAGATAGGACAAAGTTTTAAGCAGCAGAAGAGACAAGTCTGGTTCTGGTCATGACACTTAACATTATCTGTGGGATTTCATTTGAGTATCTTCCTTAGACAGGCAGTAGATAATCGGACACTTGAACACATGGAAAGAAAACAATGAAGATACAGACTTAGAATTCACTTGGGTTGGTAACACAAAGGAAGATATCAGTAAGTTGGCATCAAATGATCCATGTCTAAATATATGTTGAAAAGGGGATAAAAAAAGCTGAGTACTTACTCCCCCTTCAGTCTAGGAAGAACTTGAATGTTTTCCTTCTACTATTTAGAGCAAGAAAAAGATAGACAAATTAAATTAACAGCTTCTCTTGCGTCCCTCAGAAATTATGGTTCACTGGGGAAAATGATCAACTGTTAATCTGTAGAGATGAGGGGACTAAGAAAGAAAATAATAAGTTCTGTTTATCATGAGCAGGAATCCTGGGAGCCAGACTTGTAAGTTCATTTCCATGGGGATTTTAATGAATGATTGCAGTGTGAGTGTGGGAAATCTTGAGAAGGAGGGAGGACCATGTAGGATCACCAACTTCATACAATGATGCACCAACTTGGCAATGATGGAGGATAGAGTGAGAAAATACATTATTATTACATATCCCTTACGCTATAAAAGATGGTCTAAGGACAGATGGGACACATGGCCAAAGCCTTAAACAAGTTAGTGAAAATTAACTTTTCCATTTCAGATCACCTTGCTGTGTGTATGAGAGTGTGAAAATGCTGCAGGTGTGAAAGATTGTCTAGAGTTGTAGAGATTATTGATCGAGTCACAAAGACATAGGCACACTAAAAGATGGAGATGTAACTGGACAATTACAGAATGCTCCCAAACTCATCTCCTGACAACTACCCCGATAGGGACTCCGGATATTCACCATGAATTATGTATGAAAGAACAGAAAGGAATATAGACCTTCTCTGAGAAGAAGTTAAGGAATCCTGGGGCAAGTAGAGGACATAAAAGTATCTTTAGAGGGCTGGTAATGTGGTTTAGTGGTAGAGTGCTTGTCTAGCAAGCATGAAATTCTGGGTTCAATTCCTCAGTACCACATACACAGAAAAAGCTGGAATGGTGATGTGGCTCAGTGGTAGGATGCTAACCTTGAACAAACAAAACTTAGGGACAGTGCCCAGGCCCCAGGATTGGCAAACAAAACAAAACAAAAACAAAAAAACAAAACAAAAATATCATTGGAGGAATGTGAAGCCTTTGGCACAACTACCAAGAATGCTGTGCTCAATCGAATTCCTATCCTGATGAATGTAACAATGTTAAAGGTCTGTGTAATGTATGTAGTTTGTCAGGTTACAAAAAGAACTATTTAAAGTTATGCTAAAGCCAACAGATAATATAATCTAGAGACAAGGTAGTTGCTAGAACTAAGCTTCAGTTATGATATTGTTGGAATTATCAGGCAAGAGACTTCAAGAGTCTATGCTTAAAATGTTGAGTCCTAATAAGAGAAACACATTTTTGAAACTCAACAATGGGAAAACTGGCACCGAATTTAAAAATTGGCAAACCTCTGGAAAGACAAGATTATAATAATCATATGAAAAGATATTCAACAACATATCTCACCAAGAAGCAAAGGTTACCCATAAAATAATTGCAGAAGGTAAAAGAAAACCATTCATAATGAAACACATCAATTTATGTAGACAATCTACCCTCAAGGAGACAGAGTATAATTCTGGCTCCTTAGATTTGAGTTGTGCCTAATAAATTCCTTCCAGGGAATAGCATATGAAATGAGGAAAAGAGTAAATTCACAGTGAGGACACAAATTGTAAACTTGCCAGGTGATTAGAGTTAATTTATGATAGATCTTTTTTTCTTTTTACTATTTTTTTGTTTTCTTTATTTCCCTCCCTCCCTCCCTCTCTCTCCTCCTTCTTTCCTTCCTTCCTTCCTTCCTTTTTCCTCTCCTCCTCCTCCTCCTCCTCCTTTCTATACCTCTTCCCCCTCCCCCTGCCACCCCCCCCATATTGTGATTAACTCAGGGCTTCCTATAAGCATGCTCCCATTTAATCCAGTCCCCTCGGCCTTTCACTTTTAGTTTATTTTTCAGATAAGTTCTGGTACTTTTCTCCAAGCTAATGACATTGGGCAGCATTCTTCCACCTCTGTCCCCAAAGTAGCTAGGATAACACTTGATTTCCCCTATGTCCACCTCTTGTTTAGTTATTTATTTCACTTGAGATAGGATCTTACCAACCTTTTGCTAATGCTCGCCTTGACCAAGATCCACTCCAACACCAGATTGGCTGCAATTGTAGATGTGTACTACCATGTCCAGCCCTAGTATGTACTTTTAACATGATAAAAAGAGAATGCCTATTACCATGAGAGAAACATCTGAGACCTCCCTACTCAGCCCCTTAGAAGGTTAATGCAAAATATCTGACTGGAATTGTCAAGGTTGTTAAAAATCAAGGAAAATATGAGACGCTGTCTTAGCTCAAAGAAGCTTTTGAAGACTAGATGATTAAATCTAAAGTCATTTTCTGAACTGGATCTCGAACAAAAAATTTTTATTCTAAATAAAAATTAAGACAAAACTAGAAATTTTTATTAATTTAATTTAATAAAAATTTTGTCAACATTGAGCTATCATCTATCACAGAAGCATAATAAGCTTTATATTCATCACAGGATAACTCAGTGTCAGTCCTATTCCCTACTATTTCCTCAATTTTTCTGTAAACCTAAAATTACTGCAAAGTAAGAAGTCAGAGAGAAGAAGTTTCCTAGGGAAGCTGGCATCACCAAGCATAAACAAGCACGTTTTAAAAAGAAAGGGGTACGGAATGAAAGCAGACACCTTGAAAACATCACAAGAAGGAATAAGAGAAGCACTAGGGCTCCATAGCCCAGGGTGAAATTTTCTTAATAGAGACCCAGAAACACAACAAATCAAAGGTTGGACAAATAGGATTGCATTAAACTGCAGAGATTCTGCATGACAAATGACATAACTAGCAAGATCAATAGAAAGCCCATGGATTGGGAGAAGATCTTCACTAGCCATACAACAGACAAGGGTCTCATATCTAGAACGGTATACCTGGAACTCAAAAAATTAAATCCCCCAACAACAAATCCTCAAAGAAACAACTGCCCCATTAATAAGTGGGCTAAAGACTTAAAGAGAAAGTTCTCTAAAGAGGAAAGAAGGATGGCCAATAGACACATGAAGAAATGCTCTACTTCTCTAGCCATAAAAGAAATGCAAATCAAGACAACATTAAGATTCTACCTCACCCAGTTAGAATGGCTATAATTAAGAAATTTAATAACAACAGATGTTAGAAGGGATATGGCCAAAGGGGAACCCTACTACATTGTTGGTGGTTATATAAATTTGTTCAACCACTTTGGAAAATAGTATGGAGGTTCCTCAAAAGATTCCACGTAGAGCTCCCCTATGACCCAACAATATCACTTTTGGGCATTTACCCAAATGATCACAAACAAGATCATACCAAAGCTACCAGCAGAACCATGTTTATCGTAGCATTATTCACCATAGATAAGATATGGAACCAAGCCAGATACCTTGAATGGATCAAGGAAATGTGCTATATATTTACAATGGAATTCAATGCCTCCATCGAAAAGAATGAAATTGCCCCATTTGTTAGGAAATGGAAAGACTTGGAAAAATTATATTAAGTGAAGTAAGCCAGGCCCAAAGAAACATAGGTCTCATGGTTTCTCTTATTTGCAATAACTAGTACATGTCTAGTACAAGCAGAAAAGGTCAATAGCTATGTATATATAACCATATAAAATGATGTTAAGCTAAATGAACCCCAAGACAGGGGCACAAGTGTTTTTTTTTTCTTGCTTGCTCCTGCTTTTAATGTACTTATAATGCACTATGTGATTTTTTTTTCTTTTGTATGTTGTTATTCCCCCACAGTATAATCCCTGTTTTCACTGTATTTGATTCCAGTGTTCTGCATCTTGTATATACATTTTTATAATTTGGGGAGGGGAAGAGATATAACAAATTGTTTAAATAGGGATACAGGTTGACCCATTGTAACAATGAGATGTACAAGACACTACATTGAAAATGAACTTCACAATTTCGGCAGGGGGGTGGGAGGGAAGAGTTAGGGAGGTGGGGAAGGAAGGGATGGTGGAGGTTACAATGCTTGATAGGAAACAAAATCATTACTTTACTCATGTAAATGTAACCCCTCTGTATAGTATTTTAACAATAAAAATATATATGAAAAAAAAGAAAGAGGTAGGCCAAACACTGGTGGCTCTTGCCTCAGGTCTGAGGATCATGATTCAAAGCCAGCTGGGACAGGAAAGTCTATGAGACTCTTATCTGAGACTAACCACCAGAAAACCAGAAGTAGAACTCTGTCTCAAAGTGCTAAAACCCTAGTCTTGAGAAAAAAAAAAAAGCTCAAAGACACTGCCCAGGTCCAACCCCCCAAACAAAACAAAACAAATAAAAAAGAAAAGAAGTAAACAACTATGTCAAATCAAAATATTAACAAGCTATTGACATAATTATTGTTATTTGTTCATACAAAGTAATAAAGTGCTTGGAAATATGAACCATCTTCTTTACACTGGTGAGCAGGTTTGTTTTCCTGATGCACCACGCACAACACACACACACACACACACACACACACACACACACATACACACACACACACACATACACACACACACACACAAATAAATAAATAAATTAATTAAAACAGTTGCTTAAATAAATTAGTTATACATTCCTGTTGCTTCAGTTGTATATTCTGGTGTTAACCCTTTTCATTACACTGGATTATTGATTTCCTGGCAATCGTTTGTGTGAATTTACATGGGTATGCCAAAGCAGAGTCAATTTCACCCCTTAGTGGAAAGCCAAAGGGCAGCACAGCCTGCACTTGCCAGCTGGCAAAGATGGAGAAATAGAGGAAGAGAAATGTTGGTGGTGGACATAGGAAAACCTGTCAATTCTTTAGCTGCATAGGTGTAAACTCCATGTGCTTCCAATCACACACCAATATTTCCACACCGCTTGTGCCATTAATTCAGCTTTCTTTATCCTCCTTAACTCAGAGAAAGAGTCCACATGATCGAAGGTTGAAATCCATTTTAAAGGGGACAACATGGGAGTTATTCAATATTGGATGGCTTTCCCGTGCATTGCATTGTAAAGCTGAGTTATGGGTCAAATACCACATATATCCACTGTAGTAATTTCGTCAGAGTATTGAATCTTTGGAGAATAACCATTCAGACCATTTACCAAAGACTGGGTCATAAATTGCATACTTTTTCCCATAGAATTTTAGTCTGGAGCATTAGTATGAGTTGAAGAGTTCTTAACAGATTGTAATCTGAATATATGAATTCTACAAGGTGTTGACAGTGCTGGGGGATATCAAAATTTACAACATGAATATGTAGATATATAACAATTTAATGTATGCCCAATCTGAACATAGAAGTAGGTTACTTACTCAAAGAAATTATCAGTAGGGGGAATTTATTTTTATTTTTTCTTTATGATTGTATTGTTCTTTTAAATTGAATAATTTAGAATATGGTTTGCATTGGTTTTGCTTTTCATTCTGAAATAACTATTGATTCACAGGAGGGAAAATTCAAAGTGAGGTGATCTCCAATGCAATTCACCCAGAAATATCTTGCAATGTGTAATAGGGAAATTGCAAATTAAAATTAGTATAGAGCCCAGAGATTGTTCAGATGTCACCTACTTTATATGCATTTTTCTGTGTGTGCATGTGTGTGTGTGTATGTGCGTAAGTGTTGGTCTTTGTATATTTCCACATAATGTAATTGCAAGTATTAATCCATCAAACCAACACAATCCAAATCGAAAAATCCAATCACTACCACACCACATATGCACACAGGCAGAACTTCCTTGCCCACATCTGTAACCTCTGCCAGCCAATAAACAGTTCTCAGCCTCTACAATTTTTTTTTATTTGTGGAATGTTATATAAATGTCATTCTCCATTACATAAAATATATGAGATTGATCTTTTTATCAGTGTAGCACAATCCCTTTGAAATTATTTTGAATGTGAAGTATAGTAACACGTCAATTGTTATTAGAACTCCTTTGGTTTCTATAAAGTTATAAATTCCCAAGGCCAGACAGCAAGAAGTGTGTACATCGTGTTTCCATCCTGCCTGTTATATAAGGCAGGGACACAAGATCTCCTGCAGATGATAAAAGAAAGTTTCTCTTCTGGTATTAAGAATTCTTTTGGTATTACTGTTAGATCGAAAGGTGATAACCTTAGACCTGTAAAAGAAAGGAGCAGGTAGCCATCAGAGTCAATGGTATATGCTTACAGAGACAAACCCAGAAAGAAGCCAAGTAGTATAGCCCACACCAATAATCCTACATCTCAGAAGGCTGAAGCAGGAAGATGACAAGTTCTGGGACAATCGGGCTATATCGTGAGACTCAGTCTCAAAAACAAAACTAAATAAAAAACAACCCAGAAAGATTTAGCCACAATGATGTCATAATAAATGAGAAACCCACCATGGTTACAAGATATTTCACTTGGTGATGGCTCTACTCACTTTTTAAAAAAATATTGATCTTGCCTTTATTTTTCCATACACGCTAGGAACCAGAACATAGTAAACATTATGTTTATATTTGACAGTCTTAAGTCAAGCAGCATCATTGTAGAGTAGGCATTATTTTTGTTATTGTTTCATCATTTCGTTAGATTTTAAAGCCATGTGATCAGGAGAGACAATTTCATGAATTCCTGGAATGTCTCTTCTATCCTTTAAACATCTTTCCATGGAAGCACTTTTCTATAATATGTTTATGTATCACTGATTTCTGTGAGTGGGAACTCAAGACTAAACTTATTTGTATGAACAACAATTAGTTCATTTCTTCTGCCCAGGAACATGAATCTGACAAATGACAGGAATCCAGACAGAAGTGGTTGAGGAAATAGTGACAGAAATAGTTATTCAAATTCTACTTTATGTTTTCTTATACACAGGAGAGATAAAGTATCTCTTACAGGGGTGTCGATTTATGTATCTTATTTTTGGATACTATTCACTGAGAATTGAAGGTTATACTGATTCCTCAAGTTAGGGTCAAACACTCATTAACAGTTGGAAATATTCTTTAAAAATATTTAATGAGTTCATAGATTGGTGTAAGACCCCATGTGTGTCATGTGAAAAGGAGGGAAGTTACTGATATGGATAGGAAAATTAATATATACACAAAGAGACTGAAATCTGAAGTATACTGCAGAGACCTACATTAAACAAATCCTCCACAGACACAGTATCTTAAGTTATGCCCAAGAAATGGCCGAGTAAACACCATCACTATTGCCATTGCTTTTTATGAGAATATGCGTACCTAATTTTATGAGGCTGCTTCTTTGCATCATTAATTTTAATGGAGCTTTGCACACAAAAATATTTTTAGGTATTGTATAATACATAGCAAAGCCTATGAATCCTAAATAACATAGCTAATATCATTCTGGATTGAGGCATTAATAAAGAATTCAGACATAGTATTTTGGTGTGGCACTTGGCATCAAAACCTCGATCACCACTACCACTACCAATATAGCTAATTGGCTTTTCTATCCAACTCATCACAGTTTTCAAGGTAGAAAAGGACACACCTGTACACTGCTTGGGGTTGTTTTTATGTATTAATACCTTCCTCATTTCTTTATTCTTTTTTATTATCTTTAAGTCATTTCATGAAGGAGCTGCCAATTAACAAAGCAGTTTATGAATGCCATGTGTATTTGTCAATTTCACCCCATTCCACATCCTCACCCATCCCTTCCCTACCCACTCCTTCCTTCACTCTTCTTAATTTTGTAGGCTATGCATTGAAGTCTTCCCCCTCTTCTTTATTTGTCTATTGCTTTCCCCCTGACCCCATCCTATCCCTTTCAAGTACCTGCTTCCTGGTGTTTATATTGAGAAGAAGTATTTTTTACATAGCTGAAAGAGTTGAAACTGGTGACAATCGAGCATGCAAAACTAGTAACATCTGAACAAATTCCAGATTACATTCACTTGAATTGTGTGATTCCTTTTTTAGGCGATTATGTGTGAGTTCTCTGTGGTTAGTTTTGAAAAAAAAAGTTACTGTAATGTAATGCAAAATGTAGGATCATTGCAGTCATATGTCAATCACAAAATTCCTTTAGTTAACATTAAACTAAGTTTTTGATCTAAAAAGACTTTGTGGCTTCATTTTAGTAAATATTGATTAACCTAGAGTTGAGTTTGTAATGTTAGTATCAGAACAAAACCCCTGGATTAAATGCAGAAGTGTCTGTAATATATAGATATCATCATTATGCACCAAGATCACCTATGGAAAAAGGTTGCTTGCAGTAGGTCTGAGTAAGATGTTGATATATTATTATTGCAGACTGGGGTCTTGTATTTAGCTTGGTGCTTCATGTTCAGAAAAGAGAACACTGGTTTGCTTTTGAACAAATCTGTAAAGTTTCTATGGCAGTTGACATATTTAGCATTATTCATCAATACATTACCAGCTCATAAATCCTGACCATTCATTTCTGCTTCTACAGGTATTAAACTAAAAGGTATATTGGAGCTGGGCACAGTGACTCATGCTTATATTCTTTGCTACCCAGGAAGCAAAGAGTAGAAGAATCAGAATTCTGGCACAAAATTTACAAGACCTAATCTAACCAAATAAAGGTTTACACTGGTCATCTCAGAAAGACTGTAGTCCAAGAGAGCCAGGCCAACAAATAAAACAATATTGAAAGAATAATGAAAGCCAAATGGCCTGGGGGGAGTATGGCTCAAGTGCCATACACTGAGTTTAAACCTCAGTACCACCTGCCCTCATTCCAAGGTACACTGGTCTGTACAGAACAATCGCATTTTTCCTATTCCCTTCCCACTCCATTTCATAGTGCTATCAAAAATTAGTCTTTTTTTTTTTTTGGTCGGTCGTGGGGCTTGAACTCTGGGCCTGGGCGCTGTCCCTCAGCTCTTCAGCTCAAGGCGAGCTTTCTACCACTTGAGCTACAGTGCCACTTCCCAAAAATTAGTCTTAATTCAATCTCCATCAATCCTTATGGTTATCCTTATGCCTTTCCAAACTTGTGGAAGGGATTTGAGAAGCAGAAACAGTCATCAAAATGGAAAAGGTGAAAGAATTACATTTGCCTGGACCTTTTGCTTTAACTATTTCTTTTCACAAATTCATCTTATCCTTCTGAATGTATGCAATTACTTTTTTTAAAATCATGCTATTTTTCTGCATTAACATTGTTTTCAGGAGGGGAATTAAGATTCATCATTACTTTAGCACATTCTCACTGTCCAAAATAGGAACTGGACCCAAGTACTAAAAATAATTGATGTTAAAGCAAATGTGTGTTGCTATCTTTCTCATTTGTACCCTGTAGCGATGATGTAAAACATACTTGTTTATTTTTGTCTATTTCAAGATGTCCAAACTATAAAGTTGGAAAGTTATGACACTTCAAGAGTGATTAATTAAATACATAAATGCAATTTTCTATTCAACATGTTTTCTCCGTGTTACTTAACATATCTTCAATATAGCTTTCTCAATCTTAGCTCAAATATTCATTTTTAATAACTTTTAATGTTTTTTAATGTGTGGATGTTATACAAACATGCATCTCTTTGTGCTCACCCCTCCCCAATGAGCTCTGAACTTTGCTAGCTAGAGGGAAAGTCCAATACAAAAAAGGTAGAATTGTTATTTTTTACTCTTGATTGCTGTTGCTTTCTGTTTTTATACTCATGTGAAATGTTAAAACCTTTTGATGGGAATATAGATCATCCATAAAAGCACTGAAACCAGGTGTCATTTTTAAAGGATGGTTTCTGTGGGGAAGCTCCCAAAGAGTAATGGTGGGCATTCTCCTTTGCTATCTTTCCCGAATCATCTCTGAAATTTCCAGTGATAAAATTTGTTTCTATTTTCAAGGAAGTGGGATTCTAGTACAGGAAAACAGATGATTAAATAAATAATTCATTTGCAATTTATTAACTACAAATACTACCATTTCACTTCCAACAATATTTCACCGTGTGTGTGTGTGTGTGTGTGTGTGTGTGTGTGTGTGTGTGTGCCTGTGCCTGTGTACATGTATGATGTATGTTCAAGTACTTGGGCTTGAACTCAGGGCCTGGGCGCTGTCCCAGAGCTTTCTCCCACAAGGCTGGCACTCCACCACGGAGCCACAGTTAGCATCTTTCCGCCTTTTTGGTGGGCAAGTGGAGATAAGTATCTCACAAACTTTCCTGATTGGGCTGGTTTCAAATCTCTGCTCTCAAATCTCAGCCTCCTGGTATGTGAGCCCATCAGTGCTCATTTATATATTTCACTTTCTTGGGCTCATTTATAATGTAGTGTGTCAAGTCTCTATATCACTTTATCCTTTGCCTGATTATATATAAATGTATATACACACATGTACATATGTATAATGTATGTATGCACACATATACACACATGCATATTTATATGTATATTTGTGTAAATATATGAATATATCTATAATATGCACACATATTTAATTTATATTTAATAACATCTATGTAAATATCATAGTTTTGTGATAGTTTTGTTTTCTTTCTTTCCTTCCTTCCTTCCTTCCTTCCTTCCTTCCTTCCTTCCTTCCTTTCTTCCTTCCTTCCTTCCTTCCTTCTTTCCTTCCTTTCTTTCCTTCTTTCTTTTTACTTCTTTCACTTTGAGCCACAATGTCCTCCAGTTTTCTGGTCAATAATTGGAAATGAGAGTTAAGAATCACATGGACTGGCTTTGAACTATGATACTCAGATCTCAGCCTCCTCAGTAGCTAAGATTACAGGCATGAGCCACGAGTGCCCAGCTCATTGAGGAAGTTTCCAATCAGAAAGATACACCTGATAAGTTATGAGGTCACAATGATACATATGAGTTTGGGCATCTCAGTTCTACTTAAAAGCTGCAGTATGCCTAAAGTTAAAAATGTGTTATATATTAAAAATGTATAATAGATAATATTTAATAATAGATAATATTCCACAATGCATATGAATTTAAGTGCTATTTTTGCATATTATAATCTCAAAGTGATTCATTATACATTTCCTTATGAAGTCTTTTGGGGATATGCAGATATTAATATCAATACCAGATCAGAAAAAAAACAAACTAACAAAGAAAAAACTTTGTGAAGATATGGATAGTCCTGCAGAGTAAGCAATACTGGAAGCATCCAGTCTAAAAGACAGAGTTTCTTGTAGTATATGTTCAATAGATATTTCTTGAATACAAGAATTGATAAATTATATGTCCATAGAATTCCTTTGTTAAATTTACTTGAAGCACTGTGACCAATTAACTCATTTATTCTTCCAGAAGTCCCAATATATCATTATGCCTACTATATAAACCTTATTTGTTTAATTGAACATGCACAACTTGAATACAATTGTGTCTGTGTCTGTCTCTTTAGTTTACATGTTGTTTAATTTTCAATTAACCAGTTTATACTTATATACTATATGCTTAGAATATTGAAAGTGTTATTATGATCTCATTCTTTAATTTATTCATTAATCCATATGCCAGTCTATTGAGTACTCATAATGCACCATGTTCTATTGTATTCCTGAAAAACACTGGTATACATTGAAATGAGAATATTTGAAGAAATGGAAAATTTCATTACTCTGATGTGATCATTACATGCAACAATTTACAACATTATATCCTATAAGTAAATTTATTATGTCAAATAGGATAAAATGAAATTTTAAATTATAAAATAAAATTATTAAAAGAACTTAAAAAACCCTGATAAGTATAAGTAGTCATGATCATTTTTTCCCATTGGGAGGTCACAGTCTAGCTAGACATAAGCTGTAATGGTAGTTCTTGCAAGATTAAGACTGTTACAGGGCAGCACCAATGAGTGGTTTAATAGAGGATTTACACTGCCATGCAAAAAATGAGCCACACAAAAATGCAAAGCTATAATTCTGATTGTTACCTGAGATGGTAAAGTACTGCCCTATAAAGACAAATATACCAATTCAGTAAGAAATGGATGGGGTTCTACAGGTAGATACACCATTAATGCAAAATGCAATGTGGCAGGGAGAAGTATTAGTATGAATGAGCATCTAAGAGAAATGCTAAAATGCTAAAAGAGAAATGCTAACTAAAATACAGAGAGAGACAGAGACAGAGAAACTGAGAGAGAGAGACAGAGACAGAGAAAAAGAAAGAGAAAGAGTCCTTGTAGGAAATGCAAAAATGTAGGCAGTGGCTACATTAGGAATTGGCTGCTAAAATATCTAAGAAATTGTACCTTCATCTGTTAGGTGGTGGCAATTCATTTTAAGAATTCAGGCAAGGAAATAACATGATCAGATTCATGTTTCAAACAACAACAACAACAATAACAACAACAACAATGATTCTTGGTAGTCCCTACCTCCTAGCTATAAACCCACTTAGATGTAGAAACTAATTAATGTTTAGAATCACTCTTTAACTGTAATTGTCTTTGATTTCCTTTTTACCCATCAGAGGAAGAATTAAGAATGATCTCCACTGATGCTTTAATCACTGGAGGACTGTTCCACTTGATCAATGCTCAGAGTTCTTTCAATGCTATCTACTTTATAATAACAGGACATTTCCCATGGGTCATTCTTGTGTGCTGAGAAACAAATTTCATAATTATTAACCAAAAAATTAAATCCAGGGTTCATTTACCAAAATTGAAAGGTTGTTTTTAAAAAAGATTTTAACAACCATGGAGTTGACAATAGACACATTAATTAAATTACCTAATAGTAAAATTTGAGAATCAATTACAAAAATAATTAAAGTAATGAGACTAACAATGTTTAGGAGATAGTATAAAGAGAGCAGTTGTGTGAAATGGCAATTGTCTCTGGACTCACTTAATAATTACAAACATTTAAATGCACTATTGGTTCCAAAATGGCCCTGTGGAGTAGAGGGAGACAGATATGCATTCTACAGATCGTGTTCTTAATCACTTTCCCAAAATAAGCAATGTACATTAACTTACAAATATATTAAAATTGATTTGTGCATTCAAATTATTATTGTATTACAAAACCACTGGAGTTTTTGTTTGAAAGTATAAACTATTTTGGGGGGTTCTTAAATCTGTAAAATGTATGTACTTTTTAGATTGACTTTTTAGATTAACTATCAGAATTTCAAATAAATGTTGGCACGTTTTATATTGAATTTGTGAATTTTTGTATTATCCATGTGAACTCTATGGTTGGTTAGCTATGCTTAGGTTCAGTTTTGTCTCAAGAAAAAGCTAGCATTAGATAAATAACTTTTTCTTGGTTTACATAAAATGAAGGTTCTCACAAAGTTATAAACGTGATTTGAGAATTAAATAGAATAGTTCACATAAAATGTTTATAATCCAAAAGCCACTATTACTAATTTATAGAGTCCAAATCAAGAAAAGTATTTTCAAGTGTATAATAAAGTAGTTTTGACCACTCTTCCTATGTCTAGAAGTCACCAAAATTTAAAAAAATTATCTTGACAAACAATTTATTCTTTTTATTCTTATTACAAATGTTATATGTAGTTAGGTCTTCTTTGGGTCTCATTCAAAGTAGTATCTGCCATCTGTAGACCACTTTTTCTTCTACAGCATGAATCCTCCCAGGTTGGGTAATGACTAAGTCATATACTGGACTATCATTTTGGTTGTGTTGTTTTCTATTTCCAGAAAGAGTTTGATACAGACTATGATGATATACATACACATATGAACAAATATAAATGCAAATGTTTATGCTAATAGACTGATCTTCATTTGCATGATTCAAGACCCCTAACCTGTTCTACACTATTGCCTCAAAACTGGATAAATAGACAATACATGCTGATGTCTATCTATTGTCATTTTACCTAGATACCTCTCTCCATCAGCCTATTTAACTTTCTGACTGATTCACCATCTTGATCTCCCTGGTGTTATACAACCTTTCTCATTGTCTATCATTAAACTTTTGGTATGTCTACTGTCATATCTATTTTTTGAGTTTGGACATCTCTGCTGTCAACCTGGGTTTAAGTTGCTTTAGTTTGATTGGACCAGGGCCAACTAATCATTTGAGGAGCTGAGTCTTAAGAAAGCTCCACTTCATGGCAAAGAAATAGATATGCTTACCCTGAACAGTCCATCTTACAACTTCACTTAGGGCTTTTATAGATACATTTCTACATTGAGGTTTGATTAAAATGAGAGGTTTGGAATTTCTGAAAAGCCATTTTCCATTTTTATCAATTAACAGTATAGTCTTTTGTATTGCCAGCTCCAAAATTTTGAGTTCTGAGATAATAGCAAATTATGCCAATAACAAAGTTATTAGGAAAGACAAGAAGGAGTCTCTTTTTAAATAAAGATGTGGCAGGATTAGAGACCAATGGAGTTCCTCAATAATTTGAGGAAAAAGAAACATATCCCCCTCCCCCCTCACCACTTAGACAGCTATATTTTGCACAAGTTAAAATTGAAACCAGGAATACTGTGCTCAAGTTGCTTGAGCTAGACATAGACTTTAATGTAATACGTTAGAGTGAAATGATTCTTCCTGAGTGCCCACAAAAATATAATGTTCAACTCTGCCCTAAGCTTCCATATTTTAATGTTCTTTCTTTTCCTTTCATTTATTTTTCTCTGGCTTTTCTTTCTCTTTCCTTTCTTCCCTCACTCCCTCCCTCTTTCCCTCCCTTCTTTCCTATTTCCTTTTTTCCTTCCTTCCTTCCTTCCTTCCTTCCTTCCTTCCTTCCTTCCTTAATTCCTTTCTCCCTCCCTCCCTTCCCTCCTTCCTTCCTCCCTTCCTTCCTTCTTTGTACTTGCTTTTGTTTTTTCTTGTTTTCTTCCTTGTAATTCTTTGTCTTTACCTTTTTGTTCAGAAGACAGATTCCAATAGACAAAAATAAAAAGAGATTCAATGGTTAAATGTTTCAAACAAT
>NW_012267234.1:2811636-2812065 GCF_000151885.1 Dipodomys ordii
GGGTTGGGGAGTCCAGTCATGGGGCCTGAACTCTGGGCCTGGGAGCTGTCTCTCAGCTCTTCAGCTCAAGGCTAGCGCTCTACCACTTGAGCCATAGCGCCACTTCCGGTTTTCTTTTATTTCTGCTTATGTAGTGCTGAGGAATCGAACCCTGGGCCTCGAGCATGCAAGACAAGTGCTCTACCACTGAGCCACCTTCCCAGCCCATGAGTACATTTCTTATCAAGCATTGTTTCTTTTCTTTTTTTTGTTCATATGAGAAAATAATAGTAAAATCAGGTAAAAGCAATAGTATATATTATACAATAAATTTTCTTTCATGGTACACTAGTTCACAAGAGACCACACTAAAGCTACCAGCACAACTATGTTTATTGCAGCATTATTTACCATAGCTAAGATATGGAACCAACCCAGATGCCCCTCAGT
>NW_012267234.1:2812277-2813684 GCF_000151885.1 Dipodomys ordii
GGGGGAAGGAGAAGGATTAGGATTGGGGGGGAGGGGGAGGCTGGGAAGGGATGTGAAGGGTAAACAAAGGAGGAGGCTGCAATGGTAAGAAATGTACGCATTATCCTGCCCATGTAATTGTAACTCCTCTGTACAGTATGTTCACAAATAAAATAAAATTAAATTAAAAAAATATGAACAGTGTGGGTAGATTACATGGTTCTGAAAGACATTCAAAGTAGTATTTTTTAACTTATCCCTATACATCTTCTATGTGCTCTATTTTGCTTTATCATCCTTTGTAGACAAATACTCAATTCTCAATTACAATTTAAAAAAAATCCAGAACAGTGGTCTAAGAGAAGGCGTAATTTGAGTCTTGGAATTTGATCCTCAGAATATAGTGTGGGAGCGTAAGCAGTTTTGTGAAGGTGACTCCCCCCACAAGGTTTATTGGGCTTTTCCTTCTCTTCCCTCAAACCACTTACAATTCTACATTATAATCATTGATTTCCTTGTCAGTCTCTTCTTTCCATAAGGGAAGTGCCTAAGTCTTATTGAACTCTTATCAAATAAATGCCTAGAGGTTTGTAGATGCTTAGAGATACAGAGATAATAAATAGTGAATAAACAGAAGAATAAGATTAAGCCAGGGAAAGCAGGTAATATGTTCTTTATTCATGTGGGTTTACTCTCTCAAATTCTCAGTACAAAATGATTGATACATGAAAATTATTTCTCAGTTTAAGTTCTGTAGGGAAGAGGATGATGTTATTTCTGCTGCACTCTTCGTGAAAGACAGCTGGTACCCTTACCAGAAATCACCTGCCCCAAACTGTTATTCACCTGTAACTGTCAGGCACCAGACTGCCAATCACCTGACTGAGTCAGATGATTGAAAAAGGATCCCAGGCTCTGGGGTCACTTCAGCATCTGCTGTGACCAAAACTCTTCCTCTCCTTTTCCTGTGTTGTAAGCCCAATAAGCTCCTTCAGGTTCTTTTACCAGCAATAAACCTTTTCTTTGTTCTTTGTACCTGGATGTTTGCATGGTTTTCTGACAAAATCTAATATACTCTACCATATGTAATCTCTTTCTTAGTTCCCTCTCTGCCTATCTACAGCTGGTGTAGGCTGGTGGTTTGGTTCTCCCAATACACTCTCTTCTGCCTGAACCACATGGTGGTTTCCTTTTGTCAACCCACACAGATGTAAGGGTTACCTACCAGTCCAAAACAGTATGAAACTACTAGTTCAGAAATCACATGTAAAGACTTAAAATTTAAAGTGACCTTTACATGCTGTCAACTACACATTATAGAGAAAAAAAAGATAAAAATAAAAGATCAGAGCTAGGAAGGTGGCTCAGTGGTAGAGTGCTTGCCTTGCATGCCTGAGGCCCTGGGTTTGATTCCTCAGCACCACATAA
>NW_012267234.1:2813734-2826515 GCF_000151885.1 Dipodomys ordii
GAAAAAACAAAATGTTTAAATAGGGATACAGGTTGGTCCATTGTAACAATGAGCTGAACAAGACACCGTATTAAAAAAATAAACTTTAGAATTTAGACGGGCAGGGGGGAGGGTAGTTGTAGAGGTGGGAAGGAAGGAATGGTAGGGGCAAAACAAAGGAGGAGGCAACAATGCTTGATAGGAAATGTACTCATTACCTTGCTCATGTAATTGTAACCCCTCTGTATAGTATTTTTACAATAAAAAGCACATATAAAAAAGAAACACTCGTAGTAAAATGAAGTGGTCTGGCTTAGATTTTACTAACATCATTCTAAGAATATCATCACTTGCTTTTAAAAATCATTGAATAAATAAAAAGGTTTTTTGTGTGTGTACCAGTTTTTTATGTTTTTCAGAGATCACATTTGATTTTAAGACTTCTTCAGAAGAAAGTGTCAAAACAAGTGTTCTTTTATTGCTGTATTAAATGTCCAGAAAATAAAAGATAATAAAATGTGCTTATGATATTGTTTGGCTTTCATTTCATAAGAGATTTAGGAAAATGAATGTATAAGTACAGAAATAATAGCATCCTCTTCCTTCTGAATTGGGCTCACATTTAGGAGAAGATGAGACTGTGATGGAGTAATTGGGGTGTGTATCATGCATTAATGTGAAACCACTTTGAGATCTCACAGAACAAAAATATGCACAGCATGTTGTATGACAAAAATTCCATTAGCATTTTATTGTACTAATGATACAGCGATTATTTATACATTCTCAAAGTCCTTTGAGTCACTCCATTTTGAGCAATATCTTAATAATATATGTAGTAGCCTTTTACCTGTGGTAGTAATATTATTGATCTAACACCATTAACGTTTGTAGCATTTTTAAGACCCATTACTCGATTGCATAGTAGCCCTGCTTGGCAAAAGCACATCACATTCTCTGTTAAAGTTTGGCAGACAACAACACAAAAAAAGCAATTTTACCTGCTACAGTGTCTGTCTGCCTGCTTGATAATGCCAATCAATAAGTGAATTCACTTTCCAATGGTCTCTGGTAAACAAGATGTCTGCTCCATTTCAGATGCAAGCAAAAAGAAAAGAGCCACGATGTAGGTGGATCACAATAAAGTGTTTTGGATGATGTTTAATGGGCATGTGGGGGAAGATTGGAGACAGAAAATTATATCCTCTAAAGAAAATATTGACTGAGTTACTCCTGACACTCGTAGTATGGTAGCCTGGGAAAGGTTGCAGAAAGATAAGACAGTTTTGTAAGATATTGACGAGAAGCCATGTGAATTGAAATGCATTTGAAGATAGTCAGATAATCTGTCTAAGTAGCCAGCTATTTATCTTTTTACTTTCTATCAATTTTTCTGTCCGTAGATCTGTCAATAAAAAAAAACTAGCTAGCTAAATCTCATTCTGTTTACTTTTTGTATATCTATGTCTCTATTATCTAAATTTCTGTTTCTATGTCATGAGTGTGGGGCACTATAGAGATTAATATTGATCTCTATAATTAATTACTAATTAATCTCTACAATTAATATTTTAATCTTTTATTATCTTGAAGAAGTTATACAAAGGGACTTCATTGCAGCCTATCAGGATATCAATTCAATGCATCTTGATCAATATCATCTATCCCCATGTCTCCCAACCCCACTCATTCTCTCAAGTAAATTAGTTCTAATATATACATATATGTATG
This sequence comes from Dipodomys ordii, assembly GCF_000151885.1. Classification (NCBI taxonomy): domain Eukaryota; kingdom Metazoa; phylum Chordata; class Mammalia; order Rodentia; family Heteromyidae; genus Dipodomys; species Dipodomys ordii. The sequence goes on from NW_012267234.1 coordinate 2,815,445, forward strand.
TATATGCATATATATGTATGTATATCTAATTATAGAGACATATATGTTTATAAATAAATAGTATTATGTCTGTGCTTACACTATTTTCAATAAACCACTGTCATGTGATTAGGGCAAGCAAACAAGATTTATAACAGTAATAATAATAATAATAATAATAGTGAGAATTTTAATATAGCTACAGAACACAAGAGAAATATGCAGCTATTTCTCACCAACTGAGCACTTCGGTCCTGGGTAGGATTACACGGTTTGGTTCACACAATACATATGAGTTTCAATCTCCAATTGTTATGGACAAGATGGAAAGTTGGGTGTGGGTTAATCTGCTACAACTCTAGTATATAATCACTAGTGTGAACCATTCACTGGAGATGTCAGAAAATGAACATCTCCTTCTTTGTCTTTGAAGACTAGTATTTCCCTCTGAGTTCTTCCTTACAAGCTTGTGTTCTCCATCTGTGAGTTTATCTTTTTCAAAATGATTTCACCTATCCGATGTGCCAACCATTCCCCATCCCCCCCACCAATAAAATAAGCTTCATAAATGTTTATAAGGATCAGGCATTTTTTAACCCACATTATGACAAGAATAGTAAGACATACTAAGAGACATTAGAGATTAACTTGTGACAGGCACCCATCTACAGCCTCAAAGATACTGTGGAGTAAACAGATGGAGCATTCAAATGAGTTTATCCAAAAATAAAAGGAGCTGCATATCAAAAAGAAGCATAAACCTTCTGAAAGAATGAAAGCTTAAATTAGGATGGTGAGGCACTGTGGGACTGTCACAGCGATACATCTTCAACACCTCTTAAACTGAAGACAAAATCTGAACGTGTTGAAGGCCGGTGAGGACTGAAGTTGTGAAAGGGGAGGCGCCCAGTGAAAAATGACCTGAACTCTCTTTCCACTTACTCTGCCATCTCCTGCAGATGCTGCTCAAGAACTGAAGAACTTAAAGGGTGGTGAGGAAATAGTAGGGCATTCATAGAGGTCATCCTGCTGGAGGAATGAGCCTGAACGTAGAACAGAGAAGAGAGACTGCATGCATGTATGTAGGGGAAATGAGAAATACATGGATGGTGTTTATTCCAGTAGAGCCCTGCCATTCCCAGAAGATTATCCTGTATTCCAGGTGAAGAAATTGCCACTCAGTGGCTGTTGAAGTTGTCTCTGGTAATTGATGGCAATGTGTTCAATCCTAGCTTTGTCTAGCTCCATCAACATAGCAAGGAAACACACAGGTGCTCTCTCTCTCTCTCTCTCTCTCTCTCTCTCTCTCTCTCTTGCCCTCTCTCTCTCTCTCTCACACACACACACACCATGTTCTGATTTAAAAAAAAGGGATTGCCAAGACTTCAGTTGAATGAATAACCTAATATGCATTAGGTTTGAGAAAGTTTTGAAATAAAGACCTTTTCAGTTCACAAACATTTTGAACTATATTGCAATTGATTTTCACAGCCACACAATTGTCAAGCTTAGGAAAGGAGCTTTATTGCCATTTATAGATAAGGAATTTAAGCTGAAAGAGGCCCAAGAGTTTGTTTGCAGTCTTGCAATCAATGTTAGGAAGCTGCACTCAAATCCAGGCAGTTTAAGCTTTAGTCTTTCTACCACTATATTCCATTATTCAACACAGCTTTGTGCATCTATCTAAAATGGTAGCATTTTATGCTCATCTTAGCAATCGCCTGTAGTTAATGAAAAGTAGTAAACTTGTATAAAAATAGCACACTTAGACCACTCAAGTTGCTTCAAAGAGTTGTAAACTCCATTTTCATAATGTTTATATGTTTTGATTTGGGGATAATTACTTGGCCTACAAAGCAAATATTAATACATTATTAAGTGATCCCACAGTACAACTAGAGATGACCTTTGGAAAGATGGAGATAAGCTGATGAGAAGAGGTCCATGCAAAATAATAAAGGTCATTCTGATTTTATCATTTAATTTTCATAATGCAGATGTCACATGGAACCTATCATAAAAAGGGTATATTTTGATACCAGAGAAGGTGGCACTGAATTGTATTAGTTGAACTGTCACAATGAATTCTGGTGAGTACTCTTTACATTATACAAAGCCTGGTGATTATTCTTCCAAAGTTGGAATGGAGGTAGGGTCTAATGAACACATAAACTCTTCGAGTGGAATGGTCCTAGGACCATCTTCCCTCTGCATTGTATCTGACTCAGTGGCACTCACTATTTCAATGATCTATTGCTGTCTAATAACCTCACTTCTAATAACCTCACTTCACACCAGGATGTTTGATTATTCCTTACAGTTCACTAAGGTGAGTGGTCAATAATGACCCATCCCTTGGAACCAGTAAAATAGCTTCAGTGATATGTAACATTAGTTGGGGCCATAACATTCAAAACAAATGCCTTCACATGTCTGTGGCACATGTTGGTAGTCAGTTAGGAATCTGTGACTTCCAGTGCATGCGATCTTTCTCTCCTCCTGGCCTCTCAGGATTAAGAATGGTCTAGCCTGAGTTTCTTCCCATGACATCTGAGTGCCAAGAATGCAAAATTAGAAATTTCTCCATTCTATCGACTCAGCTGGGGAACTGGTATGATGTCACTTCAATCAGATTTAATTGGTCAAAATGCTATGAGTATAGAAATAATGTTAATCCTTTAAGGAGGAATGCCATACTCAGGGGTGGAGGGGAAAATAGAGAAATGATGGAAATCTTCCATATATACTATTGTCAAGATCTAAGTCTAGGCAAAGGGTAAGCATTGGGTAGACCACATGCTCTAAAAAAATGAAATAAAGTTTTGGATGGAAATAATAATTCAAACCATCTAGTGTAGGGCAGAGTTTTTAATAATCAAGAGAAGATGATTTCTTAGAGGGATCCAATTGCCAAGACTTGGACAATAAGACCTGATTTCAAATTTTCTGGCTTAAAAATAAATCTTGATATATGTGAGTTATATTATCATATTCTTCTTGATCCTACTTTTGCCATTGCCAGGACTTAGGACTAATGGATATTTTTGAGAAGGTGATGTTTTCCTAAACATGTCTATTTTTTAATCGATGCTGCTACATATTATTATCCAAGCCATGTATTCCTTTACCTGATGTCTAGTCTTTCTCTGAAAGGGAATCAAAGTATTAATGCATTAAATTCTTCCAGGTGCTTTTTTGTTTACATATAATCTAATAGATTTGTAACTTTGTTTATGGAAAAAAAGTGAAAATGAAAGGGAGGAAGGTTGACACACCAAATACTCTTATTTACCCTTAACAAAAACAATCCTAACGGTTTGCCAAAGTTGCCTGTTTCTATTAATATATACATATTATTTGGATATTTTCATTCTTTTCTGGAAATACTGAATGTGTTCTGGATGATATAAATATATTGTAATTTATTTGTTGGATTGATTAAGTGACATTTTAGCAGAAATCATAAAGTGAAAAAACATACTTTGTCGATATGGGAGAAGAAAAAGCATTAAAAATAAACACAAATGTTCATAGTCAAAATAAAATTAGATTATAAAAAGAATACCCCTAAAATAAATGATAGAAATACAAAGCATTGTCAGACAGTCAGAAAATGTGGCTGTAGAGAAAATGTGGAGGAATTTTAGTGAATCTTTTGGTCCCTTGTTAGAATTTTGGAATTAGTTTTCATAAAGACAAAACTGCATTGGAGAAATTTGAATAAAACCAGCATGCTTGCATTTGCAAATTAAAAGGTAGGAGGAAAGACACACCAAGGTAATGTAAATCTATATCACAGTGCATCATCAACACACATGTTAGGATAGTAAGTTCTAAAAGAATTAAGGAAAACAAAACCTCCAAAATACCAATAGCAATATCAGGATGGAAGAGAATAGAATGTGGAAGAACCCTTGTACACAGTAGAAATCCAAACATTCCATCTTCTATAGATACCAATGTGAAGGTCCCTCAAAATATTAAAACTAGAATTACACAGGTTGTAGAGCAATTCTAAATGTGCTTGTATAAGACAAGGCTTGATATCATCTTATCAAAGAAGTATTTTCTTATTGCCATGTCATTTTGGTATTATTCATAATAGCCATCACATGTATTTCCATTGATAGAAAAATGGATAAAATGGAAACAGAATACTTGTATATACATAAAATGCAGATATTTTTTCTCCTTCACAGAGGTTATTGCCTAAAACCTTGGAACAACAACTAGCAGCCCTTTTTTTTTCTGGAAATTACTTAGGGTGTGTGGTCAAGAATCACTAGAGTGTGAAAAGCAAAGCGTTTCCATCACACATTCATTTGAAAGTTAAAAACACTTTAGAACTTTTGAAATGTTTGTGTCCAAAATGGAAAGATTCCCTTAATAGTGAGACGGGAATCCATGCGAATGATACACAAAAGGCAAATAAATTTTAGTAAGAAAAGGGAAAAAAAAGTACATTATAACTAGAAGAAAGGAACAGAGGCAATGCATTCATGGTAACAAAGTTCAACTAAGATAGAGAGGCAGGGGGAGGAGCAAAAGAAATAAGGAAATTAGGAAGAGCATTATGTGGTATATCATTTTCATTATTATAGTTAATATTTCAATTAATATAGTTAATATACTTAACCAGCATATCTTTATTTCTCAATATTCAATGTGACTGACAGAGTCCAAGGAAGGAAAATTAACCTAGTCATCTATTTTAATAATGGCAGCCATGTATGAAAACATTCTCATAGCTCTACAATTAGCTGGTAGAGATTGGAAAATAAGAATAAATTTGACCAATTGACTAAAAACTTTTGCTTTGTCTCTTTCTTCTGCCTGTATGTATGCATTCTTCATTCAACACCACAATATTTGTTTCACCTACAAAGTAAAACTAGACTATTAACCTCCACAATTATTACAAATTTTCCATTCCTCAGCACAGCTATTTCCAAGTCACTACAGCCTCTGTAATTAAATACTAATTAAACTTTGACAACTGCAAGTCAGCAAACACTGGTGTTCCAAAAGGGTGGCTTATTATTTTCAATAATCCAGTGATCTCTAACTTTTAAACATGTAAGTCACAGGGCATTTTTCCTTTAATTATGAAATATTAATAATGGAAAGGGCTAATATTAAATCAACAGCATGGACCCTGTAAGTTCAAAAGAAGATGAACACTCAAAACCATTAAAAAATATTCTCTCAATTTGAATGGTAATACTAGTTTAGCACATCCATTAGTACATTAATACTACATGAAACCATTACATTGTTTCTCTGTACCTACTACCCTGTTTCTGCATGTCTATTAATGCAATCGGTGACAATATAAAAATATTCAATATTTTTGAAACATTAATAAAACAAGAATTTATTATGTTTTCTAGAGAAATTTAGTTTGAGGAAAATTTATTTTCTATTTTTTTTGAGAAGGAGCACAAGAGGTTTTTCTTTCCTTATCATATGATGATGATTTTTTAAAGTTATTATAACCATCATTCCAAAGATCTATATTATGATAGTTAATACAAAAAAATATCTGAAAAGTGAGCTGATAAGACATTGTCCATGGTTAGGGTTATAGCTCTGAGACTGGTATTGGTTGAGATTTATATGAACATTTCCAACATTTATTTTCATTGTGAAGTAGGCTTAAGTCACTCAAAACTTTTACAATACCATTTATTCACTTATTAAAATAAGGATGGTAACATCTACCCTACGCCGTTATTAAAATTGTAAGCCCATTTTCACATTGGATGGAACTCTGGAAGCTCTTAATGAAGGTCAATTTTTGCAGTTATTTTAATGTTCACACAGTGATTTCCAATGAAGTAGATGTATCATTGCTTTATTATAAAAAATGTGCTGAATTTAGCCTTTGTATACACCGACAAGACAAAGAAGTTAGAAATGGGCCTCTTTCTGTGATTCGACATAATATAATAGTGAGCTGATTAGCATAATACCTAACAAAATAAGCAATCAGCAACTTCAGAGCCAATACTTTTGTTGGTTCTGTACCAATACTTTTATTGCTTCATCATGTATCTTTCCTATTTTGATTCTTACCTGACTGTTTTAACAGAGCATATGTTGGAAGTAATAAAAAGGTTGGAAAGGAGCTGGAGCTAGCATAGATACTCAGATCAGGTGGGTTGGATCTGCAAACATTTGGCCTTCTTAGTTATTCTTAGATTTATTGGGGATAATAATGATGATGAAACCATTTTTAGCCATCAAATCTAAAAAAGTAGTCTGTTGGCCACTGAACTATGATAATTTGTGTCATTGGTGGTTTATCTTTCCCTTACTTCCTTTCTCTCCCTCTCTCCCTCCCTCCCTCCCTCCCTTCCCGCCTTCCTTCCTTCCCTCCTTCCTTCCTTCCTTCCCTCCTTCCTTCCTTCCTTCCCTCCTTCCTTCCTTCCTCTCTCCCTTTCCCACATCTGTCCTTTCACTCTCTGTCCTCCTTTTCTTTTGTGTAAGTACTAAGGTTTGAACTCAAGACCTCACACTATTGATGGTATCTTCCATTTAAAGCTAATACTCTACCACTTGAACCATACCTCCAATCTGGCTTTGTGCTGGGTAATTAGAAATACATTCTCAAGGACTTTTTTTTTTTTTGGTCGGCCGTGGGGCTTGAACTCTGGGCTTGGGCGCTGTCCCTCCGCTCTTCAGCTCAAGGCGAGCGCTCTACCACTTGAGCTACAGTGCCACTTCCGGTTTTCTGGTAGTTTATTGGAGATAAGAGTCTCACGGTCTCTCCTGCCCGGGCTGGCTTTGAACCCCGATCCTCAGATCTCAGCCTCCTGAGTAGCTAGGATTACAGGCGTGAGCCACCAGCGCCCGGCTAAGGGACTTTTTTTTTTGTCCTGGCTGGCCAACCACTAATTGTCAAATCTCATGCTTCTGAGTAGTTAGCATGACACACATGAGTCACTGGGACCGGTCTCCTTGGTAGTTTCTTTTTATAAAACAGAATTGACTTGGGTTCTTGTTCTCAACCCTGACCCAGCTACTTGCTCTACTTCTGTTCTTAAATGTTCCATTTTGATAATTTGAGAGGAAAGGGGTAGAGGGAAATTTAGGACCTATCTAAGTCCATGTGGGATCAAAAGGCACTTTGGCTACTGTTCAGAGCAGGCATGCAGGTTTGATTTCTCTTTTTCCTCCCAAGAGCCAATGCACAAAAGCCAGACTTATGTCTTCTTTCTTACTTGTAACTTGGTTTGATGAACATCTTCCAATCAAAAATTGTTTATTTTTTTCCACAAAAAAAGGGCCTATGGCACATCTTTACTTTTTCTTTCAAATTTGGATAAGTTAAAACTAATTTATGAAATATGATTCACTATAACAGATAGTAATAGTGAATCCTACTAGATACATTTTGTTAACATTTTTAAAGCATAGATTTCAGAAGGTAGTGTTGGGTAATTCAAGGAATAAATACCATAGAACCATCTCACTTGCAAAACTAATTTCTCATTACAGATGTCTTCAATTAAGAAAGGCATCATACAGTTCATAGATCAAGTTCGTGGGCACAAGGCACAAAAGTCTATGACATAGCTGGATGGCAACTTGGGCTCCAGACAGTTGTGTGTGTCTGAAAAGAGGCTGTCTAGTGTCATTCTGCGATCACTGTATGTCTCCCAAGCTCTACCACCTGTACTCATTCTTAGTTCAACCCTCTGAGGTAGCTGGAAAAGAAAGCTCAGAGAAAAGCTCCTATTTTGGGCAGATAGCTCATGTCTTTCTGAAGGAAAAGTTCATTTTTTTCTCTTTATGCTATTTCATTTGAAAAGTGGTATTAAATGATTTGTTCTTGCTTCTTGCTTGAGCTAGTGAGGAAAATTACAGACTATGGACAAACAGGTCAGTGGAAGAATTCCAGAAAGTTCCCCCAAAGAAATAGTTTCAAAGTCGAACAGGGGGAAAACATTACAGTCGTTTAATGCGCTGGTCATTGATGACATTATCGAATGTATATTTTCATAAAATTCTCTTTGGAATTCTATAGTAAAGGGATATTAAATCACACAGCTATATCAATGTCCATATGCAGATCTGCTAAATCCAAATTTTCCCTGTAGTCTTTGCTCTGTGATGGAGCTTTGTAGTAGTTTTCTTACACTACTGGTTTATTTTCCAATAAAATAATTGTGCAGATTTGTTCAGAAAGACTTATCTTTATATATAAACTGGCGTAATATGAATTTTGCCCCTAAGGATGTATTATAATTTCACATGATCAATACTAATAATATCAATAAAAAGAAATAACTACTATAACCCTAAAATTTATTTGCTCAATTTATAAATATATAATTATAAAGAATTACTTGGGATATATTTGGGTCTGTGTCTCATAGTATTGACATGCAAATGTGATAACTCCAAAAGTTGAGCTAACATATTCTTTTCCTTTCTTTGTTTTTCATTTTCATTTCTCAAGTTTACTATGTGTACTGTTGCAATTTAGTAGGAGATGACAAGGAAGAGAGAAAATGCTGTCTGCCTGAATACACCAAAGGAAAATTAAATTTGATGTGTTTTTAGTTGATGTAGTATATGGAGGTGTTGGTTAGTGTGTCCTCACATACAAATAATGCATTTTGGTCAGACAGCCCTTTCTTCAGTCTTCTTCCTCTCCCCTCCCCTTTCCCACACCCCTCTCAGAAAGCTTCAGTGTTCCATTTTCACACATGTGCCTAACCATGTTCACCTTCTCACCATGTTCACCTCCTACGTTTCCCTTCCTCTTTCCACTAGCTTACATACCCCTGATGGGACCTCTCTTACATTCCTTTTGTTCATTTTGCATGGTGTGTGACAAATGTTCAAAGGAGCTTCACACTGATATTTCATCCACGCGACTACAGTATTTTAATCACGTTGTCCCTCTTGAATATTCTCATTTTCCCCATCTCTCCTGTCTACTATTTAACAGCTTTCACCCATAGATCCAATGGATTTAACAACTGTTTACCTACTCACATTCTTTTTCCTCTTCCACCCCCTGTTCATCCCCTTACAAAGTCCCACAGGTACCAAATTTTCACACACACACACACACACACACACACACACACACACACACACAGGTTCTGTATATGTTTGGGTAAGTCCTTCGCTCAGTAAATTGAATCTCTTTCATTCAGTCTTCAAAACCACTCTCTCCTCACACTTACCTTTCTGTTCCACAGAGCTAAATAAATGCCATGCTGGGTTTTCATGTGATCTAGTTGGTGATTGAGTTAGATCAATGGAAGTAATAGGGAGAGAATTCCATATGAAGCTGGAGAGTAATAGAAGAGTGAAGTTGAAGGTTTATTCCCAAATCCCATCTCCCTCTGCTTTTGGCCAAACCATATCCAGCTCCTCTTTTTCTCATTCACCTAGAATTCCTAGTTATCTTCCTCTTTACAATTCCTGAAATACTAATGGCTTCATTTCTAAGTTTTGCTTGTAAACTTTCAAAATAGTTTTTTTTACAGTCCACTTGAGTCATAGCTTTACTGACAGGCTTTTTGTTGTTGTTGTTTGTTTGTTTACTTGTGGCTTAATTGGAGGTAAGAGTCTCAGGGATCTTCCTGTCCTGGCTGGCTTTGAATCACAATCCCCAAATCTCAGACTCTTGAGTAGCTATGATTATAAGCATGAGCCACATAGAAGCTAAGCTTCTATGTTTCTCAAGAAAGAGACTTTGCTGTTAGATAAACACTAAGCTAGAACATGTTGTCCATTACAAGCAATCTGCTAAGAGATAGTCTACAGAAAAGGAAACTTTATCCTTTTACCTATACAATTAGAAATAACCCATTGCATACTTATACTCAAAGACAATTAAAGCCTCATTTTCTAATGAAAGGACTTGACAGCACTATTTCTTATATATAGTTCATCTTCAGTTCATTTAGTAATAGGATGACTCTTCATGTGAAGTGATTTGATTTAGCCAAAACAAAACCAGATTTCTCCTTACAAGAGATAGTTTTGTAGCTTGTAGAGAAAGACCAGGAAAGATAAATTTCTACTGGAGCAGAGACCTGGTGAAATAAGGATTACATTTCAAAGATACAGCGACCAAGACTTTAAGGAAGATATTCTAGGTCCTAAGACTGGTAAAAGATGTATTAACCTTTTAAAAGATTTATATACATTTCAAAGGAATAGAGAAAAAAACTTTCCTAAAGAAATATAAATGCTTGTATCTACCAGGAAAATTAGACCTTTGAAACATATATCTTTGCCCTTACACACACATCATCATCAAAATTACAATTTTTGCTTTTAGCACTAAGAGAGAAAATTCTAGGTACTTACATCAAACTTACCAATTTTCCTGGTCTAGAATATAAAAGATGTGTCATAATTTGGTAACCTTAAAAGACAAACATGTTTAATATCTGTTTCTTTTCCTTTAAATAGTATATTCAAAATTACTTTGTTTCTTCATTTGTGGTTGAGGGTGTTATTTTTTTAATATAAAATATTATGTTTATTTTATTTCGTTTTGTGTTTTGAGACTGGAGCTCTCTAGAAAGATTTCCTCAGACTCCAAATTTTCCTTTGCTGAAGAATCTTGGAGTCATGGTAGCCTAAAACTATGGAAAACCCGAGTCAGAAGATGGTAGAAAAAATGTTGATTCCAGCTTGATTTAAAGGGGAAGAAACCTGTGTATCTCAATTTCATTTTCAAAGGCATAGGGAATATAAATGAATTTTATGGGACACAAAAGGTAGAACCGAGGCAATGAGCTGAGATGTATGGCCTGGGAAATACCCTTTCTTTCAGAAAATGGGATCAGAATTTTTCTTTTTAATGAAACTACCATACCGAGGAGTTACAATTACATGGGCAAGATAATGAGTGCATTTCTTATCAAGCATTGTTGCCTCCTCCTTTGTTTCCCCTTCCTATTCATTCCCACCCCCCCTACCCTCCCATATCCCCCACCCACAAAGTTGTAAAGTTTGTTTTGTGACATAACGACTTGTACATCTCATTGTTGCAATGGGTCCACCTGTATCCCTATTTAAACGATTTGTTTTTGCCCTTCCCTTCCACAAATTATACCAA